>NC_054487.1:2569818-2709818 GCF_017639515.1 Carcharodon carcharias
TGCATGTTTCTGTGTGAGCCAGTGTGTTTCTGTTTCCGTGTACATATGTGTGTGTGTGCCTGGGTGCATGTGCGTGCAAGTATGTGTGGGCCTGGGTGCGCGTTCATGCATATGTGTGCGTAAGTCTGTGTGTGTGTGAGTCTGTGTGAACGTGCTTGCATGTATGCATGAGTCCATGTGCATATGTGTGCCTACATGCAAGTTTGCGTAAATCTGTGTTAGAGTATTTGTGTGTGTGTGTGTGAGCCTGTGTGTGAGTGTGGGTGCGTGCAAGTTTGTGTGTGTGTTTGCGTTTGTGTGTTTGTTTGTCTGTGTGTCTGTGTGCAAATACGTCACTATTTGTGAGAGTGTTAAGCCTGTGTGTCCATATGTGAGTGCATATGACAGTGTGTGGGTGTTGTGTGCATTTGTGTGTGTGTGTGTATGTGGCTGTGGGTTCCGTCTTTGTGACTGCATGTGTGAATATGTTAGTGTGTGTGTGTGATTGTGTGTGTGTGTGCATGTATTTATGTGTGGCTGTGTTCAGGTGTGCGCTTGTAAGTGCATCTGTGCATGCATTTCCGTGTGTATACTTGTGCGCATGTGTGTGTCTTTGTGTGAACCTGTGTGTTTGTGTGTGTGTGTGATTGTGCGCTTGTGCATGAATATGTGTGTCTATGTGTGTGTGTGTAAGAGAGAGAAAGAGTATGCTTGTGTGACGTTATGTTTGTGTGTGTGTCAGTGCTTGTTTCATTTTGTGCATATATGTGTTAACGTGAGTGTCTGTAAGAGAGAGTGCTTGACAGTGTGTGTCAGCCTGCATGTGAGTGTGTGTTTATGCATGCATGCATAGGTGTGTGCTTCTGCATGTGTGGGATTGTGTGTGAGTGCATGTGTTTCATTGTGTGTGCACATTAGTTTGTGTGCATGTGAATGTGTGTGTTTGTGTGTTTTGTGTGTGTGGGTGTGCATGCGTGTGCGTGTTTGTGTGTTATTCTGTGTGTATGTGTGGGAGTGACTGTGCGCACCTGTGTGTTTCATTGCTATTGACTGTATGTGTGAGTAGTGTGTGTGTGTCTGTGGGGATGTTGGCATCTCTACCTAGGCCAGAATTTAACCCCCATGCCTATTTGCATTTGAGAAGTTTTTATGCGCGTGTGTGAGCGTGGGTGCGCGTATCGGTGTATGTGCGTGTGTGTGTGTATGAATGTGTGCCTTATGCATGTGATGGATGTTAACCGTGTGTGTCTGTGTGCGTGTGTGCGCATGCATTTGTGCATATCTTTGTGTGTGTGCGTGTGTGTGGGCATGTGTGCATGTGCCTGTGTGTTTCTATCCATGTGTGGAGCGTGTGTGCGTGTGCGCGGTATGTGCCGCTTATGTGCATGCGCATGTGTGTGTTAGTGAGTGTGTGTGAGAGAGACAGAGAGAAAGAGAGAGACAGAAAGACAGAAAGGGAGAAAGAGACAGAGCGAGGCAGAGAATGATGTTTCAGTGTGAGTGTTTCGAACAGGCTGTCGTTCTCTCCTCCTGGACACCAGTCATGTTTTGCATCGCTGCGGGTGTGTCGTGGTGAAGTGTGAATCTGGCATCCTCCTGTCTTTCCTGGCTCCCCCCTCACTGCATCTCTAGATAATCCTGTTCCAGTCACGTCACATTCCCGTGAAATTGTTGGGAGAATGGTGGATAGATTCGGAGATTGATGATAACGGGAATGTTAATGTGTGGACAGTACAGGACAGGAAGACAGTTTAGAAAAAAAAAATCAAGAACTAGCATTGTATAATGGACTGTTTTAAAGCATGTTGTGACAGCCATTATTTATATTCAAGACTCGCAGAGAGAACACTTCAGGCCTTCAAAGTTATCAACCACCACCTGAAGGAAGGTAAAAAAGTGACCAGTTCCTGTTCTAAATTTCTGATAGTATAATTGTGTATTTCATTCCTAGAAAAATATTTTCTCATGTGTGTGCCTGTGTGTTAATGGAAACAGTATTTATTCTGGATTGCCTCTCCAGTTTTGTAATACATTATTTTTTATCCGTTTATTTGATTTTTAAAATTACAAGGAAGACTTTTTTGTGACTGCCTTCTGAAAACTACAGAACTGCAAGGATTAAACCATCTTCTGCATAAATGTATTTTGTTGGAGTCAGCATAGAAGAGGGAAAAATGAGAAATTATTCCAAATTTCTACACCGTGTGTACCACACGTTTCACCCTCGGCTCCCCATCACTCATGGCTTTTCCCCATTTTCCCGAGTCCTGCCAGTATCCCTTCGCTCCCAAATCAAAGTTTGGTTACATTATTATGCCTGACCTTCATGTCACTCGTCCCAAACCTCCTTCCTCGATGCCAGTGTTTCTTATGTAACCTCTGCTTCCTTCCATTATATCAAGAACCTCCTCTTATGTTCCTCTATGCCCATTTAATTCAATACATCACTGAATGCAGTTACCATTTGGAAATATCAAAAACTCCTCAATCAAACTGGCTTTATCATCCTCTGTGTGTTGAATAATTTCATTGTTTCTTTCCCTTCCTTACAGCGAGCTTAATCACAACTGTGATCCTGAAGTGCAGAAACTGTGGTCTGACCAAATGTGTCACTTGTTACCTGGTGGCCATGTCAGTGGGGGATCTACTGGTCATTATCCTGGACCTGATATTGGGACAAATTCCGATTGTTTTTTGGGGAAAGTTTAGTTTCCTGTTGTCCGTCCCCGTGTGTAATGTCCACGCTGCCCTGCTTTATGCAGCCACTGACTGTTCTGTCTGGTTCACTGTCACTTTCACCTTTGATCGATTTGTGGCCATTTGTTGCCCGAAGCTGAAAAGTAAATATTGCAGCGAGAAAACGGTGGCTGTGGTTCTGGGAACAGTGACTGTGCTGAGCTGTTTAAAGAACATTTACTGGTATTTCATGTACCCCGGCCAGTATCGGCTGTTAAACTACGGTGGTTGTTGCGATGTCACATTCGATGTTCTGTACTCTCCGTTCTGGACATCAGTCGTGTTCCTCCACCACATTCTAACCCCGGGTGTCCCATTTGTCCTGATTCTGCTGCTCAATGTTCTCACCGTCAGACACATTTTACTGAGCAGCAGAGTCTGCAGGAGAGTCCGGGTTCACAGCAGTGGGGAGATTACCAGAGACCCAGACATGGAGAGTCGAAGGAAATCCATCATTTTACTGTTTGTGATCTCGGCCAATTTCATCTTGTTATGGTCAACGATGATGGTGTCTTCTATATGGTGGCGGATGTGGTATTTGGGGTTTACGTCTGTATATTTCGATCTGGTTGTTCAGGAATTGGGCTTCATGCTGCAGCTCCTGAGCTGCTGCACTAACACTGGGATTTACGCCGTGACACAGACTCTGTTCCGACAGCAGCTGAAGACTGTGCTTCAATATCCCTTTACTACAATTCTTCAATTCATTCAATAATGAGGAAAACTCAATCACTGAGAGTTTCCAATGGCCGGGCTCCCTGTCCATCATGGGTTTCCCGCAATGATTGGACAGGAAAATCCACATTATTAAATAACTCTCCTCCCAGCGACCGCACTGACGGTCAGTGGTTTGACTGAATTCCTAACACTGAACATTTCCACATTTCCATTGGCCGACGTGCCTGTCTGTCATCGCGATCCCTCAAGCTAATTGGACCGATTAAACCACCTCAAGACATCTCTGTCGACCCATTGGTTAAGCTGCCTGTCCATCACCGTGGTCCCCGACAACTGATTGGTGAGGAATTAGTGTATCGGAAAACAGGAGTACAGTTCTCAGAACAGGGAGAGGGATCAGAGGTAAAAACAAAAATAAAAACAAAAAACTGCGGATGCTGGAAATCCAAAACAAAAAATTAAAAAAACCTGGAAAAACTCAGCAGGTCTGAGAGCATCGGCAGAGAAGAGCATAGTTGACGTTTCGAGTCCTCATGACCCTTCAACAGAAGTTCTGAGCACTCAAAACGTCAACTGTGCTCTTCTCCGCCGATGCTGCCAGACCTGCTGAGTTTTTCCAGGTTTTTTTTTATTTTTTGAGAGGGATCACAGGATCTGAGGCCATAAGAAGGAAGGGAGGTAGGGTTCAAGAGTTAAGGGATAAGGGGTAAATTCAGGGTGAACATTGGTGGTTAAAGTTGAAGTGGAGAGACAGAGAAACAGAAAGAAGAGAGAGAGGTAGAGAGAAAGCTAGAGAGAGAGAGAGGGGCAGAGTTATAGATAGAGAGAGGCAGAGTGAGAAGGAGGGGGAGAGACAGAGAGAGAGAGAGGCAGACAGAGACAGAGCGAACCAGACAGAGAGAAATGACAGAGGAAGGTCAGAAAGAGTGAGAGTGTTTAAAAGAGAGGTGAAGAGGGAGAGGAAAAGAGAGAGAGAGAGAGGCAGAGAGGGAAATGGAGAGGAGAGAAACATAGAAACAGAGAGAGGACAAAGAGTGTGTGAGGCAGAGAGACAGAAGGTGTGATAGATAGGAATGTAGAGAGGGACAGAGTGGGAGAGAGAGAGGGGAACAGAGAGAGGGCCAGCGAGGGACCGAGACTGAGACAGAGAGGCAAAGACAGGAAGAAATCGAGAGAGGGATAGAGAAGGAGAGAGAGAGAGAGGCAGAGAGAGACAGTGGGAGTGAGAGGCAAGAACTATCTATACATATATATATATATATATAGAGAGAGAGAGGGAGGGATAGAAAGAGAGAGAGGGGCAGAGTCACGGGCAGAGGGGCAGATAGATACAGATAGACTGAGAATGAGAGAGGCAAAGAGGGAGAAAGGCAGAGAGAGGAAGGGTGAGACAGAGAGAAAGATGAAAAGACAGAGGGAAAGCACAGAAACTGGACAGAGAGAATGTATGTGAGAGAGGGAGGGAGAGAGAGACAGAAAGAGTTACAGACAGAGAGATAGGCAGAAATGAAATGATAAGGGAGACAGAAAGATTGACAGGGAGAGAACTTGAAAGAGAGAGTGAGAGAGAGGGAGACGCAGAAGGGAACAAAGAGATAGATGCAGAGAGAGAGAGACATGGAGAGAGCAAGAGAGAAATAGATACAGACAGTGACAAAGAGAAACAGAGACACACAGAGAGAGAGGCAAAGGTCGAGGCAGAGACAGAGAGGGAGAGAGACAGAGAGTGAGAGACAAACACTGAGAGAGAGCAAGACAGAGAGACAGTGAGATGGCACAGCAGGAGAGAGGGCAGAGATAATGTCTGTGAAAGAGGGAGGGAGAAAGTTTCAGAGATTCTGAGAGAGAGAGAAAGAGAGAGGAACAGAGACAGATAGATAGACAGATAGAGAGAGAGAGGCAGGGAGAGAGATGGAAAGGGAGAGGGAGATAGAGAGTGACGGAGAGTGAGAGGGACAGGCCTACAGACAGAGAGAGAGTGAAGAGAAAGACAGAGATTGTGAGAGAGAGACACACACACACATACAAAAACACACAGAGGAAGAGATGGAGAAAGAGACCGAGGGACAACAGAGAGCATAGAGAGTGTGAGCGAGAAAGAGAGAGACAGAAGGAGTGAGAGACATATAGGTAGTGAGATAGAGAGGGAGTGAGAGAGAGGGACAGAGAGACAGAGACTCACATGCAGAGTGGGAGACAGAGGGAGGCAGAGAGTGAGAGAGACAGAGAGAGAGAGAAGGTTTGGGGGAAAGTGAGTGAGTGAGTGAGAGAGAGAGAGACGGAGAATAAAAGAGACAGAGAGACAATAGGAGAGACAGAGATGGCGAAAGAGAGAGAGAGACAGATAGATAGAGAAGGGGGGCAGTGACAGAGAGAGTGAGGCAGTGAGGGAGACAGACAGTGAGAGATAGGTGATGTGGTATGGTAGATCGAGAGGATGAGAGAGTGCAGCCAGTGACTTAGAGCAGGAGGCACCAAGAGCATGAGGGAGAGATGGGGTCAGAGACTCTCAGACTCCCACTTAGACAGAGAAAGAGAAATATAATTTTCTTTAAATTGCTGATGCTGGAATGCATGGCCATCCTCAGTCTTTGTGGATCGCCCTCCGTATTCCAACAACCCCTTCCAAGGATGAGGTCACCATTAGTTAGGTTCATGCCACAATAATGCTGAGACATCCTATTAATTTAGAGGTCCCCATCATTCCTGAGCCCCCCACCCCCTCAATAATTCTCAGACCCCTCATTAATTCTGATGGCCTCTTCATTTCTTTTACTGACCGCTTGCAAAATTATGCACACAAGATGTTGAATTATCTCAGACCTGCGGCAATTCACTGCCTGCCTCACTTCACATCATCCGATTCCCATTCCCATTCAGTCTAGGATTGTCCCTCTACAATTCTCACCTCCACAACCCTCCTTATTCCAACTCAGCTCAAGACTGTGACACTCCCATTCAACCCTCGCCAGCAACCCCCTCCAAACCCACTCAGCCTTTTATTGTCCCTCTCCTATTCCATGCAGCAATGGAAATGCTATAGCACAGAAAGCCCATCGTGTCTGTGAAGTATGAAAATGTATTGCCATCATTCAGATGGAAATTAGACAGCCTTGCTGGTTACAGAGCTTCACATGTTGGTCCAGGCACTTTTTCATTGAGTAGAGCGTTTCTGCCTCCACCACTAACCCAGGCAGCGAAATCCAGACACCCACCACCTGCTGGGTGAAAAAAACTTCCTCATGTAACCTCTAATCATTCTACCAATCAGCCTCAATCTATGCACCTGTTAATTGTCCTCTCCACGGGGGAAACAAATCTTTCCTCTCTACCCTATCTAGGCTCCTTCTGATCTTGTACATCTTAATTAGATCACCTCTCAGCCTCCTCAGTCCCAAGGAAAATTATACCAGCCTATCCAATCTTTCCTCACAACTGCAATTTTCCAGCCCTGGCAACATTCTTGAGAATCTCCTTTGTCCTCTCTCAAGAGTAATTGTGTCCATCCTGCCATGTGGTGGACAGAAATATACAAACTATTCCAGCTGTGGCAAAACCAGTGCTTCTTTTTCACCGTTCCAGCATTAGGTTACATCTATTGTATTCAGTACCTCCATTTGTATTCCATTTGTTTTCTTTACTAACTTATCCACCTGTCCTGCCACCTTCAGTGATCTGTTGACATTCGCTCAAAAGTCATTCACTACCTCTACCCCTTTCAATGCTCTCCAAGTATCTTTGAGTTTTCTATTGCTTTGTACACCCTTCCGAAATGCATTACCTCAGACTTCACCGGATTGAATTCAATTTGCCACATTTCCACCCACTCATCCAAACCCTTGATTTCACTCTTTTCCCATTCATTCGAGAAACGTCCCCCTCCCATTCAATGTCCTCCACACAGTAACAGCTCAGTCCTGTCGATGTATCTGTACCTTTCTCTCCCTGTTTCAGGGTGAATCGCACTGAAAAGCACTTGGAAGAGTTTTTCATCTCAGTTTTATGTAATAACACACAGAACTGTGGCCATGATTTTTATTTAATAATGATTTACATAGAGAGGTGTAGGTGTGGAGGGAGATTGCAAGGGGAAATGGAAACTAACAACTATCAGTCCTACAGTAAAATTCACTTGGGGCACTGTCATCACAGTCAAAGAATAGGGGAGGCTGAAGGCATGGTGTGCACAGCAAGGTCCCACAAGCAACCATTATTCATTAGCTAGGTGCCCTTCTCCTATCATTCCAATACCTCAGAAATATCTAAATTCCATCTTTAAAACTAGGTTGGGGGATGAAAACGAGCCCCACATCCCAAGCCCCAATAATACATTTCACCTGCCTAATGTGTCAGTGAACCTAAAACCAGGGAATTGTTCATGGATGACAACAGGACTTTAGAGAGCCCCTTCACATTTCCAAATTTAATTCCAGGCCCTCGGAAATACTCCACAGTGCATGGATTAATGTGTTTTACAAGTTGCTGTGCAGATAAGGCTGCAGGGAATTGTACAAAGCAAGACCCCACAGCAAGTGCCACCGGGGACACTGGCGCTTTGGAGAAGGTGTGCCTCCCCCCACACCCACCAGATACATTGTCTCCATTCAGCCCCTCTGCTCCATTTGTTCCTCCCTCTGTCCTTTGTGTTTTCATCAATCTCTCCTCTGCCCCTTTGTATTGTGTATTTCTCTCTCTCTCTCCCTCTTTTTCATTCACTGTATCATCAATCTTTCTCTCAATCTCTCTTTCCCTATGTTCCCTCATCCTGTCCCTCTCTCACTCTGTCCCTCTCTCACACTTTCTTGCTGTCTCTCCATCTCTCTCGCTCCATTGATTTCATATTCCTTCCCTTCAAGCGCTGTTTCCTCCCTCTATCCCGCTTGCTCTCGCAGTTTCCTTTCTCTGCCTTTCTGTCATTCTCTCTGCCTATCTCTCTTCACCACACCAATCCCACTGCTACCCAGGCCACACCCCCCCCCCCCCTCCACCACCCACCCCCCGCCTGCCCCTGACTCCGGCCCCACATCTCTCTCCATCTCTCTCTCAAATGTCTTTGGATTGAGAAGAAGAAAGGAAGAGAAAAGTAGGCTGGAACTAAATGAAGTGAATCAAAATTTCATTGAGCTCTCAATCCATCGCACTAAGATGCCTGCATTATTTGGGAATTATAACATCTTCACATTAACAAATTTATCTTCGAGCCCTTTCTGGTGCTTTAAACACGATGAATTCACATTTTTTTAAGTGTGGTCACTGAGGAAATTCAGGAAGTTTTGTGCGTGTTTGCGCACAGCGAGATCCTGCACACTGAACTGTGAGAACTGCCGGACATAAGTGCCTTAGCTGAGAATTGATTCTAAGACAGGGTGGGAAAAATGTCTTTATGAACGAAATAGCACAGCAAGATCCTGGGATTAACCCTCTCAATGTCCCAGTGTTATTTCTGTAACTGCTCCATCCTTCTGGAAGAATGTGGTGAGGGGATTTCCTCCTGAGACTGGGAGTTGGGCAGTGACCTTACACTCGGACACCCCAAGGTCCATGTCTGTCAGTGCCCTCACCATCGCCCCCTCACTGTACCCCAGTTTATGGTCTCTCCTGCTGTTCCCGCTCCATCCCCCCTTTCTGCAGGGGAAGGATGCAGGCATTTTGTGCACAAAACAAGATCTCAAAAAAAGCAAGATGTTAATCTCCAGGTAAAACTGCTTCAGTGATGTCGATTGAAGGGGTAAATCTTGCCAGCACGAAACATAGAACAAAAAGTGCAGTTTGAAGCAATCTAACTTTTTGAGTCCCAATCACAGAAGCCGCATTGAAACCTCAGGGAGCAGAACAGGGGCCAGTCACACAGAACAATCCCGTCTATGCACAGCTCACTCCCAAACCGTTACACACTGGGCTGGGAGGAACAGGTGGAAAATAAGATCCAGTCCTACCACACCCGATACCAACTGCTCCCATCCCATTCTCCACACCATTAAAATAATAATAAATATCATTAGTGTATAATTAGTACATATATTATAATAATAAATATGGAAGAAAATAGCTGAGCAGAAAGCCAGAGAGGGAGAGAGAGAGAGAGAGAGAGATTGGAGGTGAGAGAGAGAGAGAGAAATCGGAAGACACGGAGACAAAAAAAGAACACATCAAGATCCCACAATGAGTTCCTATTTAAACAGGACACAAGAAGCCTATCCATGGCGCAGTCCGTCCCGCTGAAAGCTCCTTTGCCCCGCTCTGTGTGTGTTGAGCACTTAGGGTCGCACAAACTCACCCTCCCCTCCTGTCCCCACAAATGTTTAAATTCCGTCTTCAAACTGGAAAGAAAAAAAAATGATCCCTTTGTAATATTTTTGTTTTCAAATCACCGACCGGGGATTTTATTTATTATTTTGCAAACAACTACTTCTGGAAGGATGTCTTTCTCCAAACACCATCTTCCACTCACCACCCACTCCATATCGCTCTCCCTCTCTGTGTCACACTCATGTTCTCCCCTTTCTCCCTTTATTCCTGTTCCCCACTCTTCTCTCACCTTGCTTTCTCAACCCCAGTTTTCTCCTCAATCTCCCGCTTTGACTCTCTGCCTCACTGTGGCCTCCTCACTCTGCCACATTCCGCTCTCTCTCTCTCTCTCACACGCGCGCTCTCTCTCTCTCTCTGTTTTCTCCTCGCTCTCTTCTTCTGTCTCCCTTCCCAGACATGGAGAGACAGACAGAGTTACACACGCAAATACAAAATCTGAACCACAGCAAACTGGATTCAACTGGTGCCTCTGCATTTCATTTATCCCTCAAATCGATCGCTCTGCATAATGAATGTTCTAAACCATTTGTGCACAGCAAGATCCCAACAGTGGCCACTTTTTCTGCAGTGATTGTTAAGTATCGCGTTTCTTGCTGTCTCCTAACTATTAAATGACATAATGTAGCCTCTGATCAATGCGTCCTTAACACGACCTATTTGGGGGGCGGGTATTCTGATTTCTAGTCATGGGTCAATTATGAAGCAGCTCTAGAGTTCTCTGTTAATAAAGTTTACTGTTTCTACTTGAAACCTGTTAGCAATTAGAACTTATTACACTTTCAATATTCAGTTTTCTGAGTTTATGATTATGCATTTTCACTACCTTCATTCTCTTCCACTCTCTCTTTCTCGCTCAATTTCTCTGCCTCTTTTTCTCTTTCTCTCTCTGTGCCTCAGTCTCTTTCACCCTCTCTGTCGGCATCTCTTTCTGTCTGACTTTCTCTCTGACGCCCTCTCTCAGTCTGTGTTTCTCTTTTTCTCTGTAAATTTATCTTGTTTTCTCCACCCCTCTCTCGTTATTTCTGTCTCTCTCCCTCTCTTCGTCTCTCCTCCTCTGTCTCTCTCTTCCTATTTTTTGCTGCCCCTTCCCCTGTCTCATTTCCCTTGCACTGTATCTCTCTCTTTTCCTCTGTCCTACTCTCCCTCTCTCTTTCTCGCTTTCTCTGTCTGCCTGTCTCATCCTTCTCTCTTTCTAACGTAGGGGCACGTAACAGAGAGACAGAGAGCATTAAAATGACTACTGCATCTTCCTAAAACTGAATTAAAATGTTATCTGTGTTTTTAGTTGGACCGCTGTGGGATCCCCTTCTCTATGCTCTGAAGGCTCTGATCTCCTCCCTTAAAATCGATGGCTCACAAAATCTTGGATATTGTTTCAGTAAATGGGAAATACCTTTATTAAAGCTCTAAGCAATAGACATACTCACAGTGACACAGCTTGCTCAGAAATCTCTCGATCCAGTGTTCGATTCAGGTATTAGGCCCGTCAACTGGTCTCCCTGCACAACCTCGCAATGGCTGCCCAAACGACTTTACCGACTGCAGTAACATTGTCCTTTAGGGTTATTTCTTTATACACCATCCTGACACTGGCCCTTGCTTTATAAGGTGAAATGTTAAATCCATCCGTCGTATTCAATTATTAACCCCATCCTGACTTCTCATGACTACTTCTACATGGACATACCCTGTCCTCAGCTTTGTCTTCAGCTGCATGTCAACAAGGGGTGTGATCACAGTGTCTTGGGGCAGAAAGAAGGACATTCACAAAACTCATTCAGTTTCTGTAGACGAAGTCTCTGTGGCAAAACACACCTCGGGGACCTGCCATGAAAACTTTATGTTTGTATGTGTGTGTATTTGTGCGTGGGTATGCGTGTGTCTCTCTGACTGTATATCCGCCGTGTTTAGTGGAAACTCTCTCCAAATTTAAAAGCTCAGATTGAAACTCAGCGAAGTATTCAGGCAAAAACTCTTCTCCATAGGTCCTTCTTCTTGCCACTATCAGAAAAAATCTGCCCTCAGCATAGCCGGTTTATATTCATTAATATGAAAGATGTAAAAGCAGTGACATCATTAAAATCTAGTCATACAATACAATTTAAATGACGCACTGTCTACAACATCCACATTCTAAATGAATCATTTCGATCCCTGAGAATATAGCACTATTTCCATCAAATTATCTTGCTCGGCTCGCAGGCTTTTAGCCTATTGCTACAGCTCTCTATGTTGGTGACATACATCATGCAATAGATGTATGACATTAATCAATTTCAGAATAACTAACACATGAGAGGTGATCCGAACCTAAGAATGGAAATCAATATTACTTCCCCAGTACCGTAACATATTCCACTATCCCCGCTGATTAAAGGTCTTGACTTCCTGCAGAATTTCAAGATCTGTCTGCTGTATCTGTTAATATCTTTACTGGGATTTATCACTCTCGTCTTGAAGCCTGATTGGGTATTATTTTATTGCAGGGATATCTTAAAGTAATTTCACATATTTCTGCAGCTTCTGTATTTGTGCCCCGGAATTCAATTTCAGTGATGTTGTGACTATAAATCTTCACCAATTCCCTCTGCTCAACCCACGCGGGTCTCTCAGGAGTAAGGCAGAATGTAAGTGGGTTTACTGGACATTTCAAATTCAATCCATACGGATACAATTTCCTGTTTGTGGTAATACAATACTCTCCCTCCCTTATATGAGCTACATGAGTAAATTTAAGCATTGCCTTCACTAGCTCCCTGGTACAAGTCCATCCTGTGATTATAAATCCACAGGTCAACTGACCCAGATTTTCCATCTACATAGACACACTATTTTAACCCTTCCAGCGTTACAACCCCTCGGATGGGATCTATTATAAAATTCTACAAATTCACTGCATACGGTAAGATATAATTATACTGCACATTGTCACCACCGCCCCCACCGCCCCCCCCCCCGCCCCCCCCACCCCCCCCCCCCCCCCCCCCCCCCCCAACCCCTAACCTCCGTACTCTCAACACTGTATGGTGTCAGCCCATGCGGAATTACTGGAAAGTAAAGTAACAATCCAAGCAAATTATCTCTTCCCCTTTTACAATCGATCTGTGAAGAATATACCTGTTCCAAATCTCTGAGCTGATGCACAGTGATGTTGTTTTAGGTTTTAGATCATATTTGGCTACGGTGAATTGTTATAAATGTTCTTATCAGTTGCTTTTGTATGAGCAGGCTTCGGTGCCAAACATCTGGAACTTAAATAGGTGATGGCTGCAACCAGCCCAGCCTCAAACCAGGTGGTATCTAACATGGTGAGGGTGTCAGTGAAGGACAGTGAAGGGAGTACACCTGTCCACCGCGTCTTCATCATTCAAGGGATCCTTTGTAGTCTTGTGCATTTGAAGCTGTTGAGACTGGAAGTGACTTGAAGACAGTGTCCAGTGGCGTACCACAGAGATCTGAGCTGGACGCCCTATTTTTCATCATTTACATAAACGACATTGAAGACTGTGTGTGTGTGTGTGTGTGTGTATGTGTGTGTGTGTGTGTGTGTGTGGGGGTGGGGGGGGGGTGGTGGGGGTTAGGATCAGTAAGTTTGCGGATGACACAAAGATTGGTCGGGTGGTTAACAATGAGGTTGAGTGTGTTGTGCTGCAGGAAGATATAGTTCCTTCTAAAATAGGATCTGAGAAGGCCAACAAACCACGGCCTTGTCCGATACACCCAGATCCCAAGAAATAATATTTAAAAAACATATTGAAGTAGCATTACACATTGTGCCTGCCTGAATAATAGAATTATACCTCTCATTGTCCCTTCTAACTCACCGGCCTTATGCTGTGCTGCATAATATGAAATTAGAGTTCACAACTTTAAACCATTGTTCACCGTGTAGGAATGGATTTATCAGTTGCTGATTACTGGTCTGATTTTAGATTATATAAAAGGTCGCAGGGTGAAAGCATGATGTTTAATATAAACATGATCATCTGATGTCCCCATGACTGATGGTTATGATGTGTGCCAGACGTTTGCACTTATTTCCGTTTGTGAATTCCGCTCCCAACCCCGACAGGAGAATTGAAATTATGTGGATTGAAAGGATTATTTTGAATCATGGGAATAATTAAAAATCTATAAATGAATTAGCTTCCAAATCACTTTAATTCTTCAGCCCAAATGACTGGCATCAGCTCTTAGTCCCAATCTAAGGACAAATATAATTTTCTCAATTTTTTGGTGAATTTCATTTAAATCTGTCCAATGTGTGGTGTGAAATATTGCGCTGTGCAAAGAGTCTTGGATTATGTACGTTTTATACTGCTAACCAGTTGCTGGAATTAATGCCCCTCGCCTTGAAAACAATAAAAATGAATTAAAAATTTATTTAAAGTCAGTTGAAGAAATATATCTCAATATGCTTTTTCCAAATAAGTTTTATCAGAGCAGAGAACATTCTTTAACAAAATTCACAACCAAATTCTCAGCTGAATTCCACAGATCAATCCCTTCCAAATGAATTATTAAACTTGTTCAAACTGTGTAGAAAGAAATGACAGCACCTCCGGGGATTATATTCTACTTGATTAATTCTGAAATGCATGTTTACTGTTATTGGGGGAAAGGTCAAAGTGCCCTTAACATGACCGGGGTTTGCTCATTGACTGTTATACAGTGATCAAGTCATCGATTTCCTTTAGCAACATTGAAGTATTCAGCACACATCCATATACATCACTGACAACAGTTATACTGCACATACACAAACCAGATGCAGGGAAAGATTATCAGTTGAGACAGTGAACTTGTGCAAATGAACACTATTCTTGTCCCTGGACGGGAAGTGAAAGTACAAGTGAAATCAGTGATAAAGCAGATGGATCATTACTGTACCTGTACTGAGAGTGATTGATGGGGCACTGTAGAGAAATGCTTACTCTGTAACTAACACTATAATGTCTTAAGGAAAGCAAGTCTGTCTTCATTTCCTGACCTAGCCTACGTGAGACGCCAGGCGCACACAAACGTGGCTGACTCTTAACTACCTTCCAAAATGGCCTCGGAAGCCACTCATTTGTATCAAACCACGAAAAAAAGCTAAAAAAAAAGAATGAAACTGGACAATAACCCGGCATCGACTTACGCACAAGAAATGAAAATGGCAAATACAGTCCTATTGACCCGTCGAGACTTACTTATTATCATCTGGGGAACAGTGAAAAAAATTGGGAGAGCTTTCCTACAGACTCGGAAACTGACAGTCTGGCATATTCATACTCCTAGAATTGTACGCTACAGCCCATGTCCCAGACACCTTCTTCTACATTCATGGGAACAGCAAAACAGACACTGCAGATGTGACACTGGAATAAAGTGCGGAGGAAGTTGGCCTGGGAGTATTCAATGTCGAATCAGGACAACATGAATTCTCATGGTGCCAGGTCAAACATAGATAAGGAAACCTATGACTGAATACCACGTGTGACCCATCACCCCGTCTCCCCCATCAAAACCTTACTTTCAGCTGTTTAATCAGTTTGCTCCAGGCTGAACACAACTTGGAGGAAGCAATGATGCTGACAAGGGCACAGGAGGTACTCTGGGTGGTGGGATTCCATGTCCATCACCAAGACTGGCTTGGTTGCAACGTTACAGTCCGAGGTGGCCGAGTCCTAGACATCATCACTGCAAGACTGGGTCTGCAGCAGGTAGTGGTGGGATCAGCAAGAGGCAAAATCATACTTGGCCTCATCATCACCATCCTGCCTGCCAGAGGTGCAACCTGTCCATAATTGTATCAGTAGAAGGGACCACCGCATCTTCCTTGTGGAGATGAAGTCCCTTCTTCACGTTGATAATGACATTCATCATGTTGCGTACCACTATATCTGTGCTAAATGGAAAATATTTCCAACTTACCTAACAACTAGGCATCCGTGAGGCACTGTGGGCGATCTGTAGAAGCAGTGTTCCACTCAACCACAATCTATAACATAATGGCCCAGCATATGCTCCATTCTACCATTACAACCAAGCCAGGGAATCAACCCTGGGACAATTAAGCATGCAAGAAAGCATGCCAGGAACAGCACCAGGCATAGCTACTTGCATGCCCATAACATTAGCAGCAATGGATAGACAGAGCAAATTGATTCCACAATCAACAGTTGGGGCATCAGCTCTGCTGTCCTGCCGCATCCAATCGTAAAATGTGGTGGACAATTAAACAACTCACTGGAGGTGGAGGTGGCTCCATACGAATCCATATCCTCAATGATGGCCGTCCCCAGCATATCAGTGCAAAATATAAGTCCTGCACATTTTCAAAAATCGTTAGTAAGAACAGCAGAGTGGATGATTCAACTCCGCCTCCTCTGGAAGTGCCCAGCATCTCAGATCCAAGTCCTCAGCCAATCCAGTTCACTCCACGTGGTATCAAGGAATGGCTTAATGTACTGTATACTGCAAAGAATATGGGGCCTGAAAATATTTTGGCAATAGTGTTAAATATTTTTTCTCCAGAGCTTGCCAACACCCATAGCCAATCTGCTCCATTACAACTAGGAAACAGAAATGTGGAAAGTTTAACAGATATTTACTGTACACAAAAAAATAAAATTGACAAATGCATTCCGGACAATTCCTGCCAAGTCTACTCTCGATATTCAGTAAAGAATTGGAAGGGGTTGGCAAAAGTGCTTTCAAGCAGTGCTTGCTTAGCAATTATCTACTCACTGAGGTGAGAGTGACTGCAGTTGACATCACTGCCACATTTGACTGAGTGTGGCATCAAGGAGCCCAATAAAAACTTGAGCCAATGGAATCAGGGGAAATATTTCTGCTGGTTGGAGTCACATCTTGCACAAAGGAAAGTGCTTGTGGTTGCTGGAGGTCAATCACCTCAGCTCCAGAACATCACTGCAGGAGTTCCTCAGGGTAGTGTCCTCGGCCCAAATACGTTAAGTTACTTCATAAATGTCCTTCCTTCCATTATAAGGTCAGAAGTGGGGATGTTCGCTGATTATTGAACAATGTTCATTCACATTCATGACTCCTCAGATACTGGAGTAGTCCATGGCCAAATGCAGCAAGACATTTGACAATGTCCCAGCCTGGGCTGACAAGTGGCAAGTAACAATCACGTGACACAAGTTCAAGCAATGTCCATCTCTGACAAGAGATAACCTAACCATTGCCCCTTGATTTTCAATGACACAATTGTGAATCCCCCACCATCAACATCTTGGGGGATACCACTGATGAAAAATTCACTGGTCAGCCAGGTAGGAACTGTGTCTAGATGAAGAGGTCAGAGTCTAGGATTCCTGAGGCAAGTAACTGACATCCTGACTCCTCAGAGTCCAAAAGGCACAGGTCAGGAGTGAGGTGGAATACTCCCCACTTGTCTGAATGAGTGCAGCTTCAACAGGGCTCATTGAGCTGCAAACGGTACCGGACAAAGGAGCCCATTTGCACCCCATCTACGAACATTCCCACCCTACACCACAGTCACACAGTGGCAGCAGTGGGCACCATCACCCAGATTGTCTGCAGCAACTCAGTGAGGTTACTCAGACAGCACCATCCAACTTCCCGACCAATACATTCAAATGAACAAGGAAAGCACACACATAGGAACGACAACACCTGGAAGTTACACTCCACCCATCATCTTAAAATGGAAACATATCACCGTTCCTTCATTTTCGCTGGTTCGAAATCCTAGAAGTAACTCCCTAACATCACTGAGTATACTTACACAAAATAGTCTGCAGTGATTGAAGAAGGCGTTTCACCACCACCTTCTCAAGGGCAATATGGGATGGGCAACACATGCTGGTCCCTCCAGAGACGCACACACTCCATCGATGTTTACACAAAAAAATATCAAGTACAACAAGCTTTGATGTGTGAAAAGCAGTTTCAACGGATTCTCGACACGAACTGGGTGAATCAATATTCGCATGCAAACTGCCCTAAATATAAGCCACAGCTAATCCAAGGAGAGGCCAATTTGAAAATATGCATTTGCCATGGGTTACTCTGTCTATGGTAGACATGACACAAGTTCTCTGTTTGCTTTGTAGCTGATCTCCAGACTTGTCACATTTCAGCCTTACTGATTAAAAGCATTGGTATTCAGGGGAATTCAATCTGATTCATTCAAGCTCATGTATCTCTTGCACTCACACCTTTCCTCTCTTTCTTAAACAATTGCAAGCTTTGTTTTTCACCAGCTCCCATCCCAGCCCTATTTGGAAGTCAGTTTCACACAAAGGTTACTATTTGCGTACAGAACTTCCTGACTAGAGTCTTCATTTCACTTTCTACCAGTTAAACCCATACCACTTGTTTACCTACAGTAATGGGCATGAACCGTTACCTCTTAGTTTGACACTCAGTTTCCTGGCCAGCAACAGTGAAGGAATGGAGTCATAGTTACAAGTCAGGTTGCTGAGTGGCTTGGAAAGTAACTTTCAGATGCTGACATCATCTTGTGTATGCTGCCCTTGTTCTGCTAGATGTTAGTGGTCGTGGGTATGGAAGATATAAGAGAAGGAGCCATCGTGAGCTGTTGCAGTGCATCTTTTAAATGGTACACATTCTTTGTCCTATGCATTGGTGGTGGAAGGAGGAGATAATAAAGATAGTGGATGTTGCGTCAATCAAGCAAGATGCTTTGTCTTGGATGGGGTGGAGCTTCTTGAGTGTTTTGGAAGTTGCACTCATGCAGGTGAGTGGAGGGTGTTTGATCACACTCATGACTTTAAGATTTTGGATGTTTGGGGAGTCAGGAGGTGAGTAACACGCCACAGGATTTGTAGCCTCGGACCTGCCCTTGTAGACACAGGGTTTAAATATCTAATCCAGTTCAGTTTCGGGTCATTGTTAACCCTCACGATGTTCAGAGTAATGCCATTGAAAGTCATGGGGAGATGTTTGGATTCCTTCTGCCAGGAGATGGTGATTGCCTGGCACTTGTGTGGCACTAATGTAATATGCCACTTGTCAGCTCACAACTCAATGTTATTTAGGTCTTGCTGCATTTGGGGATGTCTGCTTCAGCATCTGGGAGACAGAAATGATGCTGAAAATTGTGCAACCATCAGTGACTTTCTGATATTCTGATGGAAGGAAGGTCAGTGATGAAGCAGCTGAAGATATTTGTGCCAAGGACACTACGTGAAGAATTCCGGAAGTGATGTACTGGAACTGAGATGATTGACCAACAACAACCTCAGCCATGCTCCTTTGTATTAGATATGACACCATCCAGTGGAGAAGATTCCCCCGATTGTCATTGAGTTCAGTTTTGCTAGGGCACTTTCATGTCACACTCCTCCAAGTACTGCCTTGATGTCAAGGACAATCATACTCACCCTCACCTCTGGAGCTCAGCTCCATTGCCCATGTTTGGACTAAAAACTGCAATGAATTCAGGAGCTGAGTGATCCTCGCAGAACCCAGGCTGAGCGTTAGGGAGCACGGAATTGTTGATTAAACATGTGAAAGTGGCGATGATGCTTCCCATTACTTTACAGTATGGAATGATGGGGCGGTCACTCACCATGTTTCTTCAGTCCTGCTTTCTGTGTACAGGACATACTTGGACAATGTTCCATATATCTGGGTAGATACCAGTGTTGTAGCTGTACTGGAACAGCTTGGCTAGGGGTGGGACATACCCTGCAGCACAAGTCTTCAGCACTATTGCCGAAATATTGTCAGGGCCCAGAGCCTTTGCAGCATCCAATACTGTCAGCCATTTCTGGATATCACGTGGAGTGAGTCGAACTGGCAGCAGCTTAATCCCATTTTAAAATTAATGTGTACGATACCAATTAAAGGCCATAGAAAATATTTTTATTAATTCACCAAAATATATTAGATGCCCAAAATTAAACTTCACTGAGTGGGATGGATATATGTTACTTCAGCTCAGAGTGTTTGATCATCAAATCAAATCAATTGAAATATAAAAGTAATAAATCCAGACTTGTAAAATATTTAAAACCTATACCATGCTAATAAACATTGGTAAGAACACTGTGTGAACTTGCTCTGTTGAAGAAAATGAAACCGATGAGTAGTAGAAACAATCAGTTCCCATGGACACTGATATTAGTTTCAGTCAGTACTGGAACAGTATGATCTAATTTATCTTAGCAAAACTGTACAGTTCAACATCCAACCAAATGCATCTCAGTGACCTCACAGTAAATAGCCAATACAGGTACGTGACCGCCCAAACTTGTACTGTCAGGAGCCATTCAAATACAGGGCTGGCCACTTTTTATAAAAAGACCCTGGGCTGTATCGACCCCACCCTCGAGCAGCAGGAATTGTGGTGGCCGAGTGTGGAAGATGTGCATTGAGGATACAGATCATTTTTCCGACGTTGGAAAATTTGGTTGGGGTCTTCCTAAACCACATTCACGACAGTATAAGGGAGAGGAGGCTGGTGGAGGTGGTGTTGAGGAAGTTGATCTGTAAAAGGTCCTGTGCAATATGGTGTTTTAAGTGTGTGTGGAACATAGTCTGTAACGAGGGTGTGATGAAGTTGACCTGAAAATTAAGGCGTGAAGGTGGTCTGTAAAGTGGGGGTGTGGAAGGTGGTCTGTAAAGTGGGGGTGTGGAAGGTGGTCTGTAAAGTGAGGGTGTGGAAGGTGGTCTGTAAAGTGGGGGTGTGGAAGGTGGTCTGTAAAGTGGGGGTGTGGAAGGTGGTCTGTAAAGTGGGGGCGTGGAAGGTGGTCTGTAAAGTGGGTGAGTGGAAGGTGCTCTGTAAAGTGGGGGTGTGGAAGGTGCTCTGTAAAGTGGGGGTGTGGAAGGTGGTCTGTAAAGTGGGGGTGTGGAAGGTGGTCTGTAAAGTGGGTGAGTGGAAGGTGGTCTGTAAAGTGGGGGTGTGGAAGGTGGTCTGTAAAGTGGGGGTGTGGATGTTGGTCTGTAAAGTGGGGGTGTGGAAGGTGGTCTGTAAAGTGGGGGTGTGGAAGGTGGTCTGTAAATTGGGGGTGTGGAAGGTGGTCTGTAAAGTGGGGGTGTGGAAGGTGGTCTGCAAAGTGGGGGTGTGGAAGGTGGTCTGTAAAGTGGGGGTGTGGATGTTGGTCTGTAAAGTGGGGGTGTGGAAGGTGGTCTGTAAAGTGGGGGTGTGGAAGGTGGTCTGTAAAGTGGGGGTGTGGAAGCTGGTCTGTAAAGTGGGGGTGTGGATGTTGGTCTGTAAAGTGGGTGAGTGGAAGGTGGTCTGTAAAGTGGGGGTGTGGAAGGTGGTCTGTAAAGTGGGGGTGTGGAAGGTGGTCTGTAAAGTGGGGGTGTGGAAGGTGGTCTGTAAAGTGGGGGTGTGGAAGGTGGTCTGTAAAGTGGGGGTGTGGAAGGTGGTCTGTAAAGTGGGGGTGTGGAAGGTGGTCTGTAAAGTGGGGGTGTGGAAGGTGGTCTGTAAAGTGGGGGTGTGGAAGGTGGTCTGTAAAGTGGGGGTGTGGAAGGTGGTCTGTAAAGTGGGGGTGTGGAAGGTGGTCTGTAAAGTGGGGGTGTGGAAGGTGGTCTGTAAAGTGGGGGTGTGGAAGGTGGTCTGTAAAGTGGGGGTGTGGAAGGTGGTCTGTAAAGTGGGGGTGTGGATGTTGGTCTGTAAAGTGAGGATGTGGAAGGTGGTTTGTAAAGTGGGGGTGTGGAAGCTGGTCTGTAAAGTGGGAGTGTGGAAGGTGGTCTGTAAAGTGGGTGGCTTGTGCATTGTGGGGATAAATCATAGGGTGTTGTCACCTGGGTACTGTTGAATTGACATTGATGTCCTGGGGACCGTCTGATGTTTCTGCGTGTCAAAGGGTGACTGTTACAGTGAAAGGAGTAATTGGGATGTCTATGGGTGGGAGGGCGAATGTTTAGTGCTGGTCATAAGCATCATGCAGGGTGACTATAACGGTGATATTGAAAGGGTCTAGGGAGAGACGTGGTTGGCCATGGGAACAGTGACGGTTTTCAGCGCTGTGGGAAGGGAAGGAATATCGAGTATCTTTTTTCTATTCGGGCTGAGAGTGATGCGGGGAGAATCCAAGCTACTGGAGACAAGTTTGAATGGGACATTGCAAGATGTTCATTAGTGACTGCCAGGGGCAGCCTAAAATGTTCTGGAGCTGGTGTGGAAATTCAAACAGATGATTGCCAGAGCACAGCAGTTCAGGAAAAAGACCCCCGCCCCCCTCATATCTGTCCGGCAGCAAAATGTTCAGGTCGGAGGAGTGTCCACTGTGGTGTGTGGAGCTCAAGTCACCATTGAAGCAACACACTCATACTCATGGAACTGTGATTGCAGTGGCCATGTGAAATCCTCACTCTATGGTGAAGTCCACACAAAACACCCTCAAGCTCATGGAAATGTGATTGCAGTGGCCATGTGAAACCCTCACTCTATAGTGAAGTCTACACAACAGCAGGTCTGGCACAGAGAGTTCTCAGAATGACGGGACCCCAGAAAGACGCTGAGCTGCCCTTCATTCTGAGCCATTACCCTCATCCGCAGGCAGACTGGGGGATGAATAGAGGGGGAAAGGTGAATGACCTCCAGGGGTATGCTGGTGATTTTCACCGGTTTGAGACTGCAGAATACTACTTACCAGGGTGAACAGTTACGCCTGACAAGGGGTCGTGTGGATAATCTTTCCATTATGACAGGGAAAAGGTCTCTCTTTAGAGCCTCCCTAGGAGCGGAGATGAGTTGGATAGAGTGAAAGGGAGTGTTGTCACACAGGAATCTCATCACCTTGTCAATGAGCAATATCTCAATGCACATGTGTGTATTAAGGAGAAGAACACCTACACTTGGACCACCAGGTTGTCATTCGCCTGGAAGGGATGGAGTGTTCATCTACAATACAGCAACTGAGGGTGATTTTGAACTCAGGACATTGGCAATCTTTGCAAGTGAACAAATGTCTTCACGTGAAACAAACTGTATACTATGACTACACATGTGCCACAAATGTGTAGTTAGACATTCTTAACTTTTCTAACGTTGCCAATTTGTCTGTAGCACCTCTGTCATCCACAGCTGAGCTGGGGACAGCTGCTGACTAACATGGCTACGTGTAAGTGATGACAGAACAGACGTCTTCTGCTAGTCCGAGATCTGGTGGGCCCTGGCCAAGTTGGGGCTTCATCCTCCTACCCATCTTAAGCAGCTACAGATGAAGGGGTCACAGGCAGAGAGGGTTTGGAATATCTGGTCACAATGGATTGTCCTGGATGGATTCACCACGGAGTGTCCGCCTGATGATCCTCCTCCCTTTGAGTGCCCGATGGCCCATCACCTACTTTTTTAAGGAGTGCCTGGAGAGAGATCGAATAGTCCCTCCCCCCACTCATCTAATCACAGCTGGAACGCAGCCATGGCAACAGCGTTAGTGTCGAGGTCCACACCAAAATCCACCAGAAATTCCATGGTATCTGCCACGCTCCTTATAGAGACTTCCACGTACTCACATTTCGGAGACACGGCATCAGGGAGCATGTGGACGGTCTAATCAATCTCAGGTGACACTCTGTTGAGGGAATCTGAATCTTCCGACTGATGTTCCTGTGAGTCTTTCCGAAACTCCCGCATATTCTCCATGGCAAATTCCAGAGGCTCATCATAGGACTGGACCTTAGCAGGTGCTGTTCTCCAGCAGTCCGCTGAGTACAAGAGATCTTGGCCATCACTGGCTCGGCCTGCTGTGGACACCGGTGTGTGAGGTCACCACCAGAGGGTGAGCCCCAGCCTAAACTCATCAATGATCCACCGGTGTGTGTATCTCTGTGCTGGGGGAGGGTGTAGGTGAACACTGGGGCTGCTCTGCTGGTGTGAATTCATGGTCCTCATCTTCCTCCGAGGTGGCCTGGGGCTGGGGCTTTCTTCTGAGGGTGACGGTGGGCACCCCCTCTTCCGGCTGACACCTGGAATGAAGAAGAGAGAGAATAGGAGTCTTTGCACTGGCTCAAACATTACACGCATCACTCATCTTGATTTTCATAAAATCTCACAACATTTTTTATTGTTTCATTTCTGATATGTGGGTTTATCTGGCAAGGCCAGAATTTATTGCCCATTCCTCATTGCCCTCTAGAAGGTCATGGGAGCTGCCTTGTATTCCAATCACTCAAAGCAAAAATACAGGTTGAACAAACATTTCAGAAAGCAAATGCTATGTTCACCTCATTGAGGACTTGAGTACAGGAGCAAGGATTCCTTACGCAGCTGTACGGTGGCTTGGTGAGACCACACCTGGAGTATTGTGTGCAGCTTTGGTTTCCTTACCTAAGAAAGGATTTACGTACCATAGGGGGAGTGCAGCGAATGTTGAACAGATTCATTCCTGCAATGACAGCGTTGTCGGAGGGGGAGAGATTGGGCTGAGTTGGCCTGTACTGACTGCAGACTAGAAGCACGAGAGGGGTCCTCATTGAAATATAGAAAAAATCACAGAGATGTACAAACTGGGGGCAGGGATGATATTTCATCTGGCTGGCATGGATCAGGATAAAGAGTCATCGTCTCAGGATACGGGGCAAGCCACTTAACACTGAGATGAGGAGAAACAACTTCACTGAAAGGGTGGTGAACCAATGCAATTCTCTCCCGCAGATGGTTTTGCAGCCAAGTCAGTGAATATATTAAAGAAGGAAATCGATCAATTTCGAGCTTTTAAAGGCCTCAGAGGCTTTCGGGAGGGAGCGGCAGCACTGCGTTGAGAAAGAGGATCAGCCATGAACGTTTTGAATGCCGGAACAGGTTGTGGGGTAGAATGACCTACTTATGCTCCTATTTCCTATGTTACTATGTTCCCTTGGTAAAGCTCTGCTGCAGGATCAAATTAAAATTCAGAAGCATGTTAAGTTAGAATTTCTCTTCATTCCATTGGGCCAATTGCCGATGAGATCATTGCAAGACAGGTCATATATAAATCAACTGCCAAATTTTGAGACTTTAAAAAAATATTCCAACATTTTATCAAATTGAGAGCAACAAAATCATGGAAAGGGCCAAATTTAACTGGGGTGTCTATCAGCCTAGGGCACCTGTCGATTTCTTGATCCATGAAGTGTACCATGTGGCAGAACGGTGTGAATACGACGATTTGAAATCCAAACTCAACCGGGACGGAACAGTGGCTGGTGTTGAGGTGGATTCACTCTCCGACCTCATCCAAGCCAAAGATGACCTTCTGGGACAGGGAGTATAAAACGCAGGGTAAGCCATCCTTCAACCACCATCCACAAATTCCCTTTACAGAGCACCATCCAAACCTTCAGTTTCAGGCCACCTTCTACACCCAAACTTTGCACTTCAGCTTCCAAATACCTCTTTACAGACCACCTTCCATGTCATCACTTTACAGACCACCTTCTTCACTCCAACTTTACAGACCAGCACGTCCACCCGTCCACTTTGAATTTAACTCTCCTCAGTCCAGCTTTCACAGCTTCACTTTAACAACCGAAAACACCTTCCTCCCGCACAATTCACAGGCCACAACTGTCACATTGTCTTGACATACCACCTTACAAATCCCCATTTTACGGAGCACCTTCTGAACCCTTACTTTATATACAACCTTCCATACTCTCCTTTACAAGCCACATTCCACACACCCACTTTACAGAAAGCCATGCTCACCCCCAAATTATAGGCCACATTCTACACACTAACATTAAACCACATTACACAACACCAATTTACAAGCAATCTTCCGCAATGCTTTACAGGCCACCTTCCACACCCCATTTAAAGACGACCAACCACAGCCCATTTTGTAGACCACATTCCACAAACCCCACTTTACATATCACCTTCCACACCCTCTTTAAGGACCACCAACCACAGAGCGCTTTAAAGACCACATTTCACACTCCCCTATGCCAATCACATTGCATACTGCCTTTAAGTACCCAAATCCACCTCCACCCCCATTTAAAAACCATCTGGCAAAGTTCACCTTTACAGACCAACTTCCACACCCCCCCACCAATTTAACAGACCACAATCCACACACACGTTTAAAGACCACCTTCCACACCCCCACTTAACAGACGGCCATCCACACCCCCAATATACAGACTATCGTCCTCACCCGCATTTACAGACCATCATCCACACCACCCTTTACAGAAGCCCATCCACACAACCCTTTACAGGCCACCTTATACAACGACTCTACAGGACATCAGTTGCACTTTTCTTTGCAGACGATATTCCGCAGTCCCTTTACTGATCAGCATCCACAACACTCCTCAATGATCAGCATCCACAACACTCCTCAATGATCAGCATCCACAACACTCCTCAATGATCAGCATCCACAACACTCCTCAATGATCAGCATCCACAACACTCCTCAATGATCAGCATCCACAACACTCCTCAATGATCAGCATCCACAACACTCCTCAATGATCAGCATCCACAACACTCCTCAATGATCAGCATCCACAACACTCCTCAATGATCAGCATCCACAACACTCCTCAATGATCAGCATCCACAACACTCCTCAATGATCAGCATCCACAACACTCCTCAATGATCAGCATCCACAACACTCCTCAATGATCAGCATCCACAACACTCCTCAATGATCAGCATCCACAACACTCCTCAATGATCAGCATCCACAACACTCCTCAATGATCAGCATCCACAACACTCCTCAATGATCAGCATCCACAACACTCCTCAATGATCAGCATCCACAACACTCCTCAATGATCAGCATCCACAACACTCCTCAATGATCAGCATCCACAACACTCCTCAATGATCAGCATCCACAACACTCCTCAATGATCAGCATCCACAACACTCCTCAATGATCAGCATCCACAACACTCCTCAATGATCAGCATCCACAACACTCCTCAATGATCAGCATCCATACCTGCTTTGCAGGCCACCTCCACACACCTGTTTACAGACCAACATCCATACCCCCCTTTACAGACAACATTCCACACCCACTTTAAAGATTAAATTCCACACACCCCTTTACAGACCAGCTCCAGACACCAATTTTCAGACCCCTTTCCACAGCTCATTTTATATAACATCTTCCACACAGCGACTTTATAGACTACGTTCCACACACCCACATTACAGACTACCTTCCACACGCCCAATTAACAGACAATGTTCCAAGCGCACACTTTACAGTCCACCTTCCACATCCCCACTTCATGGGCAATCTTCCAAACCCCCTATTTCAAGGCTATCTTTTACACCGACACTTTACAGTCCATCTTGTACACCCCTTTTAAACAACAGCTTCCTCGCCCATACTTTGCAGACCACCTTTCACAATCTCACTTTACAGACAATCTTCCACTGCCTCACATTTCAGACCATCTTCGACACCTCACTTTACGTAACACCCCCCCACACTTCCCTTTACAGGCCATCTTCCACGCTCCTACTTTATAGACAGCCATCCAAACCCACTTTAAAAGACCACATTGCACCCTCCCACATTATAGAAACATAGAAACAAAGAAAATAGGAGCAGGAGTAGGCCATTCAGCCCTTTGAGTCTGCTGTGCCATTCTTTATGTCTATTGCTGAACATCCAACTCAATAGCCTGCTCCCGCTTTCTCCCCATATCCTTTCATCCATTTCACCCCAACAGCTATATCTAACTCCTTGAAAACATACAATTTTCTGTCCTCAACTACTTCCAGTGTTAGCGAATTTCAAATTCTCACCACTCTCTGCTGAATAATTTTCTCCTCATCTTGATCCTAAATGATCTACCCCGTATCCTCAGACCATGACCACTGGTTCTGGAATCCCTCGCCATCGGGAACATTCTTCCTGCATCTACACAGTCTAGTCCTATCAGAATCGTATAGGTTTCTAAGATATTCCCCATCATTCTTCTGAACTCTAAAAAATATTATCCTAACCAACTCAATCTCTACTCATATATCAGTCCCATCATCCCAGGAATCAGTCTGGTAAACATTCGCTGCAATCCCTCTATAGTAAGAACATCCTTCCTCAGATAAGGACACCAAAACTGCACACAATATTCCAGGTGTGGTCTCAACAAAGCCTTGTACAATTCCAGCAAGACTTCCCTGCTCCTGTACTCGAATCCTGTCGCTATGAAGGCCAACATACCATTTGCCTTCTTTACAGCTTGCTGCACCTGCATGCGTACCTTCAGCGGCTGATGTACGGGGATACCCAGCTCTCGCTGCATATTCCCCTGTCTCAGTTCATAACTATTCATGTAATAATCTGCCTTCCAATTTTTGCCACCAAAAGTTATAACGTCGCATTTATCCACTTTATATTGCATCTGCCATGCATTTGCCCACTCACTCACCTTGTCTAAATCATACTGAAGCATCTCTAAATCCTCCTCACAGATCCATCTTCCCACCCAGCTTTGTGTCATCTGCAAACTTGGAGGTATTACATTTAGTTGCCTAATCTAAATAAATGGATATATATAGTGAATATCTGGGGTCCCAGGACCGATCCCTGCAGTTCCCCAATACTCACTGCCTGCTATTCGGAAAAAGACGGGGTATTCCTACTCTTTGTTATAGACCACATTTCACAACATGGCATTACAGACCACCTTCCACACCCCCACTTTACAGACCACCTTCCACACCCCCACTTTACAGACCACCTTCCACACCCCCACTTTACAGACCACCTTCCACACCCCCACTTTACAGACCACCTTCCACACCCCCACTTTACAGACCACCTTCCACTCACCCACTTTACAGATCACCTTCCAAATCCCCTTTGCAGACCAACTTGCAAACCCACACATTATGGACCACTTTCCACACCCCCACATTATAGACCTCATTGCACACCTGCCTTTACAGACCTCCTTCTACACGTTGCTTTAAAGGCCACCTTCAGTACACCCATTATAAAACGAGCTTCTTCACCCCCATTTTACAGACCTCCTTTTAATCCCACACTTTACAGATGATATTCCACACCCTCAATTTAAACACCAGCTTTCTCACCCCAACTTTTCAATCCACCTTCCACACCTCGAATTCAGAGACAACCTTCCACACCCCCACTTTACAGACCACCTTCCACACCCCCACTTTACAGACCACCTTCCACACCCCCACTTTACAGACCACCTTCCACACCCCCACTTTACAGACCACCTTCCACACCCCCACTTTACAGACCACCTTCCACACCCCCACTTTACAGACCACCTTCCACACCCCCACTTTACAGACCACCTTCCACACCCCCACTTTACAGACCACCTTCCACACCCCCACTTTACAGACCACCTTCCACACCCCCACTTTACAGACCACCTTCCATACCCCCACTTTACAGACCACCTTCCACACCCCCACTTTACAGACCACATTGCAGCATAGATGCCAGTGTTCTAGTTGTAATGGAGCAGCTTGGCTAGTGGTGGGCAACATCTGGAGCAGAAGTCTTCAATACTAATGCCGGAATATTGTCAGGCCCCATTGTCTTCGCAGTATCCTATTCTTTCAGACATGTCTTGCTATCACTAGGAGTGAATCGAACGGGCTGAGGACTGGGATCTGAGATGTTGGGGACCTCCCGTGAAGACCGAGTTGCTTCATTTTCTCAGCATTTCTGGCAGAAGGTTGTTGCAAATGGATAAGCCTCATATTTAACACTGATTGCTGGGCACGGCCATCATTGAGGATGTGGACGTGTGTGGACCCAACACCTACGCCAACGAGTTGCTTAGTTGTCCACCACCATTCCAAACTGGATGTGACAGTAGTGCAGAAGTTAGGCCTGATGATTTCATTGCTGCTGTTCCTGGCGTGCACACTTGTACTCTTTACTAAACCAGTGTTGATTCCCTGGCTTGCAGGTCATGTTAGAGTGGGGGGTATGCTGGGCCCGGATGCTCGAGTTTATGCTTGAGCGTATTTCTGATTCTACAGATGGCCCACAGCGCCTCTTGCATGCTGCGTTGCTTGATCTGCATGAATTCTACTCCATTTACTGTGGAGGCAGCGCCAAACAAGACAATGGAGTTACTGCCAATTTGATGACGGGACTTTGTCTTCACAAGGATCTTGCGTTGGTCACCCCTACAGATAATGGCATGGGCAGATGCATCTGCGGCAGGAAGATTGGTGAGGATGCGGTCAGTTACATTTTAACCTCTTGCTGCTTCGTTCAGCCCCTGTCGCAGTCCCAGTCAAACAGCAATCACCTTCAGTGCTCGGCCACTTTGACCTGTAGTGTGGCTACAGAGCCACTCTTGTTGATTGATGTTGAACTCCACCTCCCTGAGTGCATTCTATGCCCTCGCCACCATCGTTGCTGCCCCCAAGTTGTTTTCAGGCTGCAGCAGTACTGATTCAATAACTGTATGTGGAGGTTGATGTGGTGGTGGGGAGGTGGGGGGGGGGAGGGTGGGGTGGGGGGGAGGGGTGGTGGTGGTGGTGGTGGTGGTGGTAGTGGTAGGCCATGTGTATTAATCAACACGGGGTTCCCTTATCCATATTTGACCTGACATCACAAGACTTTATGTGGTCCGGAGTCGATAATTAAGACTCCCTGGGAGATCCCTGCCGACTGTAGACCACCTATCACCTCTAATGGATCTGTTTTGCCGTTGAAACAGGATGTGCCCGAGGATGGAGAAGATGATGTCTGGGAAATGGTCAGTAAAAATCCAGGCATGACCATGACCACATAAGATTTCCTTCACTAAAGCGCATTACGGTGTTTGTTCCATAGTAAACTTAGAGTGTCCCTTTAATCACTCTCAGTACAGGTACTGCAAACAGTCACAACTTTATCATTGATTTAACTTCAGAGTCACTGTCCATCTCCTGTATCAGTGCTCTCGCTTGCACTTTCACTTCCCGCCCAGGGACAAGGCTGGTGCATCATTGCACAAGGTGCCTGATTGAAACGATACCCCCACCCCCCCCACCTGCCCCGACTCTCCGCACGCCCCCCCACCCCCCGCCTGAAATATATTAGAACGTGTACTGAATACTCCAGTGCTGCTAAGTAAAATGATTGACTTGATCACGGTGCAACAGACAATGAGCCTCTGTCCATCTTATGGACACTTTGACATTTCCCCCAATAACAGCGAACTTGCATGTCAGAGTTAAGCAAGGTGAATAAAATTCCAGGAGGTGTTGTCATTTCTTGCTACACAGGTTGAGTGAGTGTAATCATTCATTTGGAAGGGATTGATCTGTGGAATTCAGCTGAGAATTTGTTGGGGGATGTTGTTAAAATGTATTTTGTGGCCATTTGAAACATAATTGGGAAAACACATCTATTTTTATTTCTTCAACTGACTAAATAATTTAAGGAACAAAAATATATTTTTTTTATATATCTTCCAAGGTGAGAGACATTAATTGCAGCATTTGAGCAGCAACATTACTCCTTCATACTCCAAGACTCATCGCACAGCATAGTATTTCACACTGCACATTGGACAGATTTAAATGAAGTTTGCCATTAAATGGAGAATATAATCTCTGTCCTTACTATTGGGTCGAAGAGATGATGCCAATCACTTGAACTGAGGGGGCGATGTGAAGTGGCAGAATATTAATTTATAGATTTCAAATTATTCTCAGGGTCCAAAGTAACCCTTTCATGGAAACAGCAATAAGCATTTGTCAGACACCATAGTACTGGGGCAAGCAGGACTTTATGTAGATCATGTTGATATTTAACATCATGCTTTCATACTGCGATCTTGTAGACAATCTAAAATCAATGCAGTATTCAGCAATTCATTCAATCTTTGGCCACCGTGTAGGTATGGAGTGAAATTGTGAACTCTAACTTCATATTATTCTGCACAGCATACTCTCAGTAAGATAGAAGGGACAATGAGAGGGTTAATCATGTTACTGAAGCATTGACAGTGTGCAATGCTGCAGCAATGTTGTATTTTATTCTTTCTTGGGACGTGGGTGCCTCAGAGAAGTCCGTGTTTTTTTCCCCATAACAGATTCTATTGGAGAAGGGCTGGTGAGGACTCATTCACCACTGCAATCCAGGTGATTTCTTCTTTTTTGAGAGATACAATACTATTTGATTGACAAGATCGGACATTTCAGAGGGGGACAATAAGTTAAAAATTGCATTGTAGCTTAAAGTTTGTTGACAATAGGAGTGAGGACAGTGATGTGTTTAAGTGGAAAGTGACAGGAAGATAAGTGCTGGTGATGTACATTCATATGTGATGCCAATCGGAGTGAGGACATTGATGTGCCTGATGTATAATGACAGTAAAATAAATGTTGGTGATATTTCTGCATGGCTGGTGACCATAGGGCTTTAGACAGTGACGTGTATGGATGAATAGTGACAACAATTTTCAATTCAGTGATGAATGTCGAGGTAGGGATTTACTTACATGAGATCAGTGATGTAAATGGATGTAGAGAGACAATGTGAATTCCTTTAATGATAAATGGAAATATATTGTGTGAATAAAGTGAGGTCAGTGATCGATTGGGATGGATAGCATCAATGAACGTATGCAAAGTGATTCATGGAGATGTATAGAATTAATAAAGCGAGGTTACTGACGTATCTGAATGGTTTGTGACAATGAACATATGTGCAGTGATCTATGGAGTGTTATAGAATTGATAAAGTGAGGTCAGTGATGTATCTGGATTGGTGGTGAAAATGAGAATGTGCTTTGTGAGCATTGGAGATGCATAGTATTCACAAAGTAAGTTCAGTGATATATCATAGTGGAGGGAGACAATGAGAATGCGTTTAATGATCTATGGAATGTAAAGCATTAATAAAGTGAGGTCAATATTGTGTCTGGATGGGGAGTGAAAATGAACGTGTGCTAATTATCCATGGGGGTTTACAGCTTTAATAAATTGGAGTCATTGATCTAACTGAATGGACAGTGCAAATAAGCGTAATGTCACTGATCTAACTGTATGGATAATGTCAATGTCAATGATATAACTGGATGGATAGTGACAATAAGAGAGAGGTCAGTGATCAAACTGGATGAATATTGGCAATAGCTTGACTGGCATCACATCCAGAATATTCACTCCCACCACCACCGACACACATTAGCAGCAATGTATATTATCTAAAGATGCACTGAGTAATTCACCAAGTCCCCTGAGGAAGCACCTTCCAAGCTCACGACCGCTACCACCTTGAAGGACAAGCACAGCAGATAGATGGGAACTCCACCACCTGGAATATCCCCCTCCCATTAACTCACCATCCTTACTTGGAAATACCCCGCTTCTCCTTCACAGTCGCTGGGTAAAAATCCCGTAATTCCCTTGCTAACAGCTCTGTGGATGGACTGCAGCTGTTCAAGAAGGCAGCTTACCACTCCTTCCCAAGGGCAACTAGGGATGGGCCTTAAATGCTGGCCCATCCAGCAAAGCACACATCCTATGATTGAATATAAAAAATATACAAGAGATTGGTCACTGATCTAAATGGATAGATAGTGACAAAATGAGCGAGATCAGTGATTTAACTGAATAGAAAGTGACAATAAGAGTGAGGTAAGCAGTCAAACTGGATGAATATTGACTGTAGGAGAGATGTCAGTGATTGAACTTGATGGACGGTGCAATGAGAATGAGGGCAGTGATCTACCCAGTTGGATAGTGACAATAAGATTAAGGTCAGTGATCTAAACGGATGGATATTGGCACTAAGACTGAGGTAAATTCACAAGGCTGGAAGGATATTTACAATAAGACTGAGGTCAGTGAGCGAACTGGAAGGAGAGTGACAATAAGGTGAGGGCAGTGATCTAACTGGACGGAGAGTGACAATAATAGTGATGTCAGTGATCTAACTGGATGGATATTGACAATAAGAGTGAGGTCAGTGATTTAGCTGGAAGGGCAGTGACAATAAGAGAGAGGTCAGTGAACCATCTGGATGGATAGGGACAACAAGAGTGAAGTCAGTGATCTATCTGGGTGGATAATAACAATAAGGGAGAGGTACATGATGTAACTGAATGGACAGTGACAATAAGAGTTAGATCAGCCATCTAACTGGATGGATACTGACAATAAAAGTGTTGTCAGTGATCTAACTAGATTCAAAGTGACAATGAGAGTGAGGTCATCCATCTAGCTGGATGAATAGTGACAATAAAAGTGAGCTAACTGATGTACCTAGATGGGTGATGTGAAAAAGATTGATGTAATTCATGTATCTGGTTGGATGGTGGCGTTCAGTGTGAGTCAGTGATGTACTCACCAAACTACAACGTAAGCACTCTACTACAGCCCAGAGCAGCAACCCAGTGCAGACAAAACCAGCACTGTAACACGGCCTGTTTTTATGCTCTCTGAATCTAATCTCTTTTACAGTAAGTCAGTAGTGGGGGAAATTCTAGAGCCCTTTATAAAAGATTTATAGCTGAGTGCTCGGAAAACAATGAAAGAATACGACAGAGTCAGAATGGATTTACGAAAAATGGATTTGCATGCTCGGCAAATCCGCTGGAACTTTTCGAGAATGTAAATAGTAGAGTTGATGAGGGCGAGCCAGTGTATGTGGTTTATTCGGTCTGTCAGAAGGCTTTCGACAAAGTCCCACATAAGAGATTAGTCTGTAAAATTAAAGTGCATGGGACTGCGGTTAAAGTATTGAGATGGATAGAAAGCTGGTTGGTAGACAGGAAACAAAGTGATGGATTGCAGAGGTTTTATTCTGAGGGGCAGAAAGTGAGTATTGGGGAACCATAGGGAACGGTGCTGGGACCCCAGCTATTCACAATATATGTTAATGAATTAAATGATGGAACTAAATGTAATATCTCTAAATTTGCAGATGACACAAAGCTGGGTGGGAGGGTGAGCTGTGAGGTGGATGCAGAGATGCTTCAGTGTGATTTGGACAAGCTGAGTGAGTGGGCAAATGCATGGCAGATGCTGTATAATGTGGAGAAATATGAGGTTATACACTTTGGTATCAAAAACAGCAAGTCAGGTTATTATCTGAATGGCTATAAGTTGAGAGAGTGGAGTGTCCTTGTACACTAGTCGCTGGAGGTAACCATGCAGGTGCAGCAGGCATTAAAAGCAGCAAATGAAATTTTGGCAATCATAGTGAGAGGATTCGAGCACAGGAGCTGGGATTTCATGTTGCAATTATGCAGGGTCTTGGTGAGGCAACACCTGGAATATTGCGTGCATTGAGTTCTCCTTAGCTGAGGAAGATTGTTCTTGCTGTAGAGGGAGAGCAGCGAATGATTACCAGACTGATTCCTGGGATGGCAGGACTGACATATGAGGAGAGATTAAGTCGGTTCATAGTTAATTCACTGGAGTTAAAAAGAATGAAGGGAGATCTCATAGGAACCTATAAAATTTTAACAGGACTAGACAGGGTCACTGCAGGAATGATATTCCCGATGTTGGGGGAGTCCATAACCAGTAGTCAAAATCTGAGGATACAGGGTAGACCACTTAGGGCTGAGATGAGGAGAAATTTATTTTCCCAGAGAGTGGTGACCCTGTGGAATTTTTTACTACAGAAAGTAGTTGCGGGCAAAACTTTGTATGTTTTCAAGAAAGAGTTAGATATAGCTCTTGGGCTGAAAGGGATCAAATGATGTGTAGAGAAAGTGGAAGCAGACTATTGTGTTGGATGGCCAGACATGGTCATAATGAATGGTGGAGCAGGCTTGAAGGGCTGAATGGCCTGCTTCTGCTCCTATTTTTCTATGTTTGTATTCACCTGTCGGGCAGTGACAATAAGAGTGTGGTCGGTGTTGCATCTGGTTGCTATTCATAATCAGTGTCAGGTCAGCGATGTTTCAGGATGGGTAGTGACACAATTATCGAGGTGGGTCTTGTATCTGCATGGGAAGTGATTGAGGTCAGGGAGGCACATGCCAACCGGGCAAAACTATGATTCCCAGGAGAGTTGCAACAGGGGCATGGAGAGCGAGTTATTCTCATTCTGCACTGCCCATTCTACACTCCCAGGACAGGTATAGTCACCCGGTTAAACAGAGAGTCCTACTCCCTTTCTGGTGTCTCCACCTGAAATTGACAGAGCTTTACATCATGATGTGGGACACGCAATTAATCTCAACCTATACTCTCACATCAAAAACTCCCCAGGTAAACAGCACACGGGAAAAAAAATCAGTCTTAATCTCCCTCTAAACTTTCCCCATCAAAAGCTCCCAATTCAACATCTGCCCGATGTTAGATGCAGAGTGCGTGCAGCTCCCCCTCCTCTGTCCATTACACACCCACAGGGCAGGTACAGCACGGGTTTAGAGGCAGATAAAACTCTCTCTTCTCGGTCCCTTCATACACTACCAGGGTTGGTAACGCATGGGGTTAGGTACAGAGTGAAGCTCCCTGTAACCTGATCCATCAAACACTCATAGCAGATCTTGAATGGGTCCAGATATATATAGTAAAACTGAATTACACTGTCACCTTTCAACAGTATTAATTCAGGGACAGCTCAGGACTAGTTAAATAATATGGCCCCCTCTATTTTTTCTCATCAAACATTCCTAAACCAGGTACAGCATGGGGTTTGATAAAGAGATAAATAAATATTTACACTCTAACTGCCAAACACGAGGTTGTGCAAACAAATCACATGTTTTGTAGAAATTAAAACATCTTCTCCAGTGTTCCCATCAAACACTTCCAGAGCAGATTGATCTCATTGTTAGACACAGAACAATCCTTCTTCTGGACAATCCACTTCAAACAGTTTCAGAACATTTGCAACTTGATGTTTGAAGGAGATTTAAGCATCTGCATAATATCCACATCAAACAATCCCTGTCCAGTTACAGGATGTGGTTAGCCACAGAGTAAACCTCCCTCCTCACAGCCTCAATCAAACACTCACATGACAGGTACAGCATAGAGCCATACACAGTGAATGCTCCTCTACAGTGACCCATCAAACACACATAGGTCAATTGCAGCAATCATTTCTGTACAGTGGAAAGTTTCCTCTACACTGCCCACATCATGCTGAATTTATCCTGGAGAAGTGGAGTTAATGCAGGTCTGAATATGAAACAAAGTAAAGGAATTTAAAATTAACGGGGCCTTGGATTGAAGTTTCCCAGATTGCTGAAAGCAGTAGACTTGGATAACGTGATTAAGGAACCAATACAAAATAATTCTCTTCATTATCCGAAGTATGTGATATTGCACGAGGGAGGTTATGCTGCGAATATGCAACACATCATTTAGGCAAGAACTTGAGTTTTTCGTGCAGTTCTGCTCGCCTCATTCCAGAAAGCATACATTGCACTAGAGGTTGTACAGAGGAGATTTACAAGGTTGTTGCAAGGGCTCGGCCGTTGCAGGTATGAGGAATGATTGGATAATCAGGGGTTGTGCTCATTGGAACAGAGGAGGCTGAAGGGCGATTTGATTGAGATGTACAGAATTGTGAGGGGCCTGGATATTATGTGTGTAAAAGGCATATCTACCTTAGCAGAGGGGTCAGCAATGAGGGGGCACTAATTTAAAGTGTTTGGCAGAAAGATTATAGGGAGGTGAGAAATCCTTCTTATGGGTCTGAGACTGACTGCCTCAAAAGGGCAGAAGAGGAAGAAACTCTCAACTCATGTAAAGTGTGTCTGGACGAGCATCTCAAGGGCCATAACCTGCAGGGCTACGAATCAAATTCAACAAAGGAGGATGAGGGTTTGCTGCTCGGTTATTGGCTGGCACAAGCACGATGGGACAAGGGGCCTCTTTCTGTGTGTGAACTTTCTGTGTTTCTACAACACCTAACACCAAAAGTTCAGATACAGCTTGTGGTTAGATACAGAGTAAAGTTCCAATCGCACTGTATCATCAAACAATGCCAAGGTAGGATCCACATGGATTAGGTACCGAGTAAAGCTCACTCTAAACTCTTTCAACAATATATCAAATTACAGGAAGAGCATGGGGTCAGATGTAGACTAAATCTCCATCTACACTGTGCCCAGCAAACACTCGCAGGGCAGAAACAACATGGAGTTACATTCAGTGTAATGCCCCCTCTACACTGTCCCCATCAAACTCTCCCAGGATAGGTCCATCACGTGGTTAGAGAGTAAAGTTCCTTCTACAATGCCCCAAGCAAACACTTCCAAGACAGGTGCAGCAAGGGGTTAGATTTAAACTAAAGCTCCATCTACACTGTTCCCATCAAACACTCCCGGGACAGAACAGCAAGTTGTTCGATATAAAATAAAGCTCCCTCTGCACTGTCGGAATCTAACAACTTCAGTCCATATTATGGTGTGGAATATTTGCATGGGTTCATGATTGGGAGGTGAAGGGCTGCAGTTATCAATAACTCTTCATTATTTATGATCTAAGTTAGTGCAGTTATGTTTTACTGAATCCATTTTTCTGAGATTAACACGAGGATGGCACAAATACAATCCCTTCAGTGGTCGTTGTTATGGTACATCACTGCCTGCTGTCACTATACATGATGAGGTGTTTATATTTGAAACCATATATGTGATGCTGGCTTCGATGGCTTGGCCAGCATTTTTTGCCTATCCCTAGTTGCCGTAGAGAAGGCGATGGTGAGTTTCCATCTTAAGGTCCTGCAGTCCCTGTGGTGTTGATACACCCACAGTGCTGTTAGGGAGGGAATTCCTGGATTTTGTGGGAGTGATGGTGAAGGAACAGTGATAAAGTTCAAATTCAGGTTGGTTAGTGACTTGCAGGGGATCTTACAGGTTTTGGTCTTCCCTCCTATCTTTTGTCTTTGCCCTTCCAGTTTGCAGCAGCCATGGGTTTAAGCAGCCTTGGTGAATCCCTGCTCTGCATCCTGTAGATTTTACACAGTGTTGCTATTGTGTGTCGATGCTGGAGGGACTGAATGTTTGGGGATGGGATTCCATTTCCATGGGCTGCTTTTTACTGGATGGTTTTGAGCTTAATGAGTGTTGTGGGAGCTTCGCTGATCCAGGCAAATGCAGAGTATTCAATCACACTCTTGACTTGTGCTTTGTAGATGGTGGACAGGCTTTGAGGAGACAGGGCTTGAATTTCTCAACACAGGATTCCTAACCTCTGACCACAGAATGTTTATGGTCCTTCCAGTTCAGTTTCGAGTCAATGATAACAGCAAAACATTTATATTGATGGAATCAGCGATAATAATGCCATTGACACATTCAATCGTGTTGGAGAAGCTCATTGCCGAATGCTGGTGTTATGCCGTGGCAGCTGATGTGTGATCCACAAAGGATCAGTGGCCACCGCAGCACAATGGTTTTGCAATGTGTAATTGACACGATAAGGTGTGTACACTAAATTCAGAATTGAAAAGTCCACTGAAACCTTTAGATGTTAAAAAAATCAATACATCTATTAAACAAAATTAAATATTTCAAGCACATACACAAGATAACCTGAACTGGCTAGCCATATAAATAATGTGGCTAATGGTGCAGGTCAGATGCTAGGGAACCTACTAACCTCCTGACTCCAAAAAGCCTGTCCAAGATCAAAAAGGCACAAGTCAGGTGTGTGATGGAAAACTCCTCACTTGCCTGAATGAGTGCAGCTCCAGCAACACTCAACAAGCTGGAGAAATCAGCCCGCTTGACTGGCATCACATCCACAAACATTCACTCCGTCCACCACCACCACACATGAGCAGTAGTGTGCACCATTTACAAGATGCACTGCAGGAATTCACCAAGGCACCGTCGAAAACACCTTCCCAAACAAATGGCAACTACCAACTAGAAGGACAGGGACAACTGATGGGTAAGGACACCACCACCTGGAAGTTCCCCTCCAAGTTGCTTACCACCCTGACTTGGAAATATATCGCCATTCCTTTGCTGTCGCTGGGTCAAAATCCTGGGTCTCCCTCCCTAACAGCACTGTGGACGCACTGACACCACAAGGACTGCAGCGGTTCAAGAACACAGCTCACCACCACCTTCTGAAGGGCAACTAGGAATGGGCAATAAATGCTGACCCAGCCAGCGAAGCCCACGTCCCGTGAATGAATAAAAGAAAGAATAAAACTGGTTACTGCACCTGGACTGAGAGGGAAATGTAGGGGGAAGTGTACTCTGTAATAAAGATCATACAGTACCTGAGATTGTCAGCTCTGGACAGTGTAGAGTGAGCATTACTCTGAATCTGACCCTGTGCTGTACCTGAGCAGGGAGTGTTTGATAAAGCTGAGTAACTCTCTGCAGAATTCCCAGCCTCTGTCCTGCTCATTCAGCCACAATATTAATGTGGCTGGTTCAGTTCATTTCCAGGTCAATGGTAACCCCCAGGATGCTGTGAGTGCTGGGTTCATTGATTTTAATTCCATTATATTCCAGCAGGTTATAGTTGGATTTTCCCATGTTGGAGATGGTAGTTTTTCTTGAACTTGTTTGGCATGAACATGACCTGTCGCATATCAGTCCAACCTTGAATGTTGTCCCGGTCTTGCAGCATATCGGCACTGACAGCTTCAGTATCGATGGACTCGGAATCGCTGTAGAAAGTTGAGCAATCAGCGAACATCCTCACTTCTGCCATCATAACGGAGGGAAGGACACTGAAGGACCAACTGAAGATGGTTCGGCCGAGGACACTTCCCTGAGGATCACCACCAGAAATGACCTGGGACTGAGATGATTGATTCCCAACAGCCACAACCATATTCAATTGTGTTAGGTATGACTCAAAACAGGGAACATTATTTGCTCTGATTCCATTGGCTCTGGAATTGCCAGTATTCCTTCATTCCATATTCATTAAAAGGCTGTCCCTTTGACAGCAGGGGCTCCATTTCACCTCACATCCTGAGTTCACCGCTTGTATACATATTTTAACCAGGATTATAATTGACTCAGAAGCTGAATGGTTCTGGCAGATCCCATTCCGAACTTCAGTGAACAGGTTATTGCTGCGCGAGTGCCATTTGATAAAAATGCCAATGACACCTTCCATTCATTTGCTGAATCCTGACACAATCCCAAGCGACCCGCAGCAATTACCGAGACATTCTTAACCGACACGCAACAAATCCCAAAACACTCCCTGGAGGTCCCCAACAACTATCCATTCACACCCCAGTGTCTCCGAGCAAATCCGGCAAACTCCCCAGCGTCCCCCAGATAATCCTGACACACTCCCAAGGTTTTTGTATCAAAAGGTTATACAGTACATGGGGGACCACAGCAAATCACGCCACACTCCCCAGGGACCCCAGGAAATCTGTACAAACTCAATCGGGACGCACAGCGAATCCAGCCACGTTTTCCAGAGGACAACCAGCAAAATCCCATAAACTCAACATGGGCAGGCAGCAAATTACGACACACCAGTTCCAGGGCCCTCAAGAAATGCAGATGCACTCCCCAGGGCCCGCAGCGAATCCCAAAGCAGTCCCGAGGGACACACAGCGCACCCAGGTACAATCTGCTAGGAACCCCTGCGAATCCAACACAATCCCGAGGGACCCGCAGCTCACCCAGATACAATCCCCAGGGAACCCCTGCAAATCCAACACAATCCCGAGGGACACACAGCAAATCCCAACACACACCCCAGGGGCAAACAGCTAACCCAGGTACAATCCGCTAGGAAACCCTGCAAATCCAACACAATCCCAAAGGACACACAGCATAACCCCACACACACCCCAGGGGCAAACAGCTAACCCAGATACAATCTCCAGGGAACCCCTGCAAATCACAACACAATCCTGAGGGACACACAGCAAATCCCCACACACCCCAGGGGCAAACAGCTAACCCATGTACAATCCCCAGGGAACCCCTGCAAACCCAACACAATCCCGAGGGACACACAGCATAACCCCACACACATCCCAGGGGCAAACAGCTAACCCATGTACAATCCCCAGGGAACCCCTGCAAATCACAACACAGTCCTCAGGGGCAATCAGCAAACCACTACACACTCCCCAGGGAACCACTGAAAATCCTAACACACACCACAGGGCCTCTCAATAAATCCCGAATATTTCCCCAAAGATAAACAACAAATCTCGACACATTCGCCAGGGGCCTCCAGGAAATTACAACAAACTCCCCAGGGACACCAGCAAATCCCAACACACTTCGCAGGGGCCCCTAGCAAATCCCAAAATACTTCCCGGGGAAAGACATAAAACACCGAAACACACCCGGTGAGGAGCGCTGGGGGCTCCGATGAAATCAGGAAAGACTGCTCAGAACGCCCCAGCACGTTCCAAAATAGACCCAAGGGATCCCCAGGAAATTCTGACACCCTGCTGAGGGGCAACTGAAAAATCCCTAAAGGATTCTGAAGGACAAGCAGCAAAACCAGACACACTCCCCAGGGAAAAAACATCGAACCCCGCACACTCCCCAGGGTAAAAACACCAAACCCCGCACACTCCCCAGGGTAAAAACACCGAACCCCGCACACTCCCCAGGGTAAAAACACCGAACCCCGCACACTCCCCAGGGTAAAAACACCGAACCCCGCACACTCCCCAGGGTAAAAACACCGAACCCCGCACACTCCCCAGGGTAAAAACACCGAACCCCGCACACTCCCCAGGGTAAAAACACCGAACCCCGCACACACCCCAGGGTAAAAACACCGAACCCCGCACACTCCCCAGGGTAAAAACACCGAACCCCGCACACTCCCCAGGGTAAAAACACCGAACCCCGCACACTCCCCAGGGTAAAAACACCGAACCCCGCAAAGTAACCAGGGTAAAAACACCGAACCCCGCACACTCCGCAGGGTAAAAACACCGAACCCCGCACACTCCCCAGGGTAAAAACACCGAACCCCGCACACTCCCCAGGGTAAAAACACCGAACCCCGCACACTCCCCAGGGTAAAAACACCGAACCCCGCACACTCCCCAGGGTAAAAACACCGAACCCCGCACACTCCCCAGGGTAAAAACACCGAACCCCGCACACTCCCCAAGGTAAAAACACCAAACCCCGCACACTCCCCAGGGTAAAAACACCGAACCCCGCACACTCCCCAGGGTAAAAACACCGAACCCCGCACACTCCCCAGGGTAAAAACACCGAACCCCGCACACTCACCAGGGTAAAAACACCGAACCCCGCACACTCCCCAGGGTATAAACACCGAACCCCGCACACTCCCCAGGGTAAAAACACCGAACCCCGCACACTCCCCAGGATAAAAACACCGAACCCCGCAAACTCCCCAGGGTAAAAACACCGAACCCCGCACACTCCCCAGGGTAAAAACACCGAACCCCGCACACTCCCCAGGGTAAAAACACCGAACCCCGCACACTCCCCAGGATAAAAACACCGAACCCCGCAAACTCCCCAGGGTAAAAACACCGAACCCCGCACACTCCCCAGGGTAAAAACACCGAACCCCGCACACTCCCCAGGGTAAAAACACCGAACCCCGCACACTCCCCAGGGTAAAAACACCGAACCCCGCACACTCCCCAGGGTAAAAACACCGAACCCCGCACATTCCCCAGGGTAAAAACACCGAACCCCGCACACTCCCCAGGGTAAAAACACCGAACCCCGCACACTCCCCAGGGTAAAAACACCGAAGCCCGCACACACCCCAGGGTAAAAACACCGAAGCCCGCACACTCCCCAGGGTAAAAACACCAAACCCCGCACACTCCCCAGGGTAAAAACACCGAACCCCGCACACTCCCCAGGGTAAAAACACCGAACCCCGCACACTCCCCAGGGTAAAAACACCGAAGCCCGCACACTCCCCAGGGTAAAAACACCGAAGCCCGCACACTCCCCAGGGTAAAAACACCGAAGCCCGCACACTCCCCAGGGTAAAAACACCGAAGCCCGCACACTCCCCAGGGTAAAAACACCGAAGCCCGCACACTCCCCAGGGTAAAAACACCGAAGCCCGCACACTCCCCAGGGTAAAAACACCGAAGCCCGCACACACCCCAGGGTAAAAACACCGAAGCCCGCACACTCCCCAGGGTAAAAACACCGAAGCCCGCACACTCCCCAGGGTAAAAACACCGAAGCCCGCACACTCCCCAGGGTAAAAACACCGAAGCCCGCACACTCCCCAGGGTAAAAACACCGAAGCCCGCACACTCCTCAGGGTAAAAACACCGAAGCCCTCACACTCCCCAGGGTAAAAACACCGAACCCCGCACACTCCCCAGGGTAAAAACACCGAACCCCGCACACTCCCCAGGGTAAAAACACCGAACCCCGCACACTCCCCAGGGTAAAAACACCGAACCCCGCACACTCCCCAGGGTAAAAACACCGAACCCCGCACACTCCCCAGGGTAAAAACACCGAACCCCGCACACTCCCCAGGGTAAAAACACTGAGCACCGCACACTCCCAAGGGTAAAAACACCGAACCACGCACACTCCCCAGGGTAAAAACACTGAACGCCGCACACTCCCCAGGGTAAAAACACCGAACCCCGCACACTCCCCACGGTAAAAATACCGAACCACGCACACTCCCCACGGTAAAAACACCGAACCACGCACACTTCCCAGGGTAAAAACACCAAACCCCGCACACTCCCCAGGGTAAAAACACCAAACCCCGCATACGCCCCGGCATAAAAACACCGAACCATGCACACTCCCCAGGGTAAAAACACCGAACCACGCACACTCCCCAGGGTAAAAACACCGAACCACGCACACTCCCCAGGGTAAAAACACCGAACCCCGCACACTCCCCAGGGTAAAAACACCGAACCCCGCACACTCCCCAGGGTAAAAACACCGAACCCCGCACACTCCCCAGGGTAAAAACACCGAACCCCGCACACTCCCCAGGGTAAAAACACCGAACCCCGCACACTCCCCAGGGTAAAAACACCGAACCCCGCACACTCCCCAGGGTAAAAACACCAAACACCGCACACTCCCCAGGGTAAAAACACCAAACACCGCACACTCCCCAGGGTAAAAACACCAAACACCGCACACTCCCCAGGGTAAAAACACCAAACACCGCACACTCCCCAGGGTAAAAACACCGAACCCCGCACACTCCCCAGGGTAAAATCACCGAACCACGCACACTCCCCAGGGTAAAAAGACTGAAGCCCGCACACTCCCCAGGGTAAAAACACCGAAGCCCGCACACTCCCCAGGGTAAAAACACCAAACCCCGCACACTCCCCAGGGTAAAAACACCAAACCACGCACACTCCCCAGGGTAAAAACACCAAACCCCGCATACGCCCTGGCATAAAAACACCGAACCACGCACACTCCCCAGGGTAAAAACACCAAACCCCGCACACTCCCCAGGGTAAAAACACCGAACACCGCACACTCCCAAGGGTAAAAACACCAAACACTCCCAAGGGTAAAAATACCAAACACCGCACACTCCCCAGGGTAAAAACACCAAACACCGCACACTCCCAAGGGTAAAAACACCAAACACCGCACACTCCCAAGGGTAAAAACACCAAACACCGCACACTCCCAAGGGTAAAAACACCAAACACCGCACACTCCCAAGGGTAAAAACACCAAACACCGCACACTCCCAAGGGTAAAAACACCAAACACCGCACACTCCCAAGGGTAAAAACACCGAACCCCGCACACTCCCCAGGGTAAAAACACCGAACACCGCACAATCCCCAGGGTAAAAACACCGAACCCCGCACACTCCCCAGGGTAAAAACACCGAACCCCGCACACTCCCCAGGGTAAAAACACTGAGCACCGCACACTCCCAAGGGTAAAAACACCGAACCACGCACACTCCCCAGGGTAAAAACACCGAACCACGCACACTCCCCAGGGTAAAAACACCAAACCCCGCACACTCCCCAGGGTAAAAACACCAAACCCCGCACACTCCCCAGGGTAAAAACACCAAACCCCGCATACGCCCCGGCATATAAACACCGAACCACGCACACTCCCCAGGGTAAAAACACCAAACCCCGCACACTCCCCAGGGTAAAAACACCGAACCCCGCACACTCCCCAGGGTAAAAACACCGAACCCCGCACACTCCCCAGGGTAAAAACACCGAACCCCGCACACTCCCCAGGGTAAAAACACCGAACCCCGCACACTCCCCAGGGTAAAAACACCGAACCCCGCACACTCCCCAGGGTAAAAACACCGAACCCCGCACACTCCCCAGGGTAAAAACACCGAGCCCCGCACACTCCCCAGGGTAAAAACACCGAGCCCCGCACACTCCCCAGGGTAAAAACACCGAGCCCCGCACACTCCCCAGGGTAAAAACACCGAACCCCGCACACTCCCCAGGGTAAAAACACCGAACCCCGCACACTCCCCAGGGTAAAAACACCGAACCCCGCACACTCCCCAGGGTAAAAACACCGAACCCCGCACACTCCCCAGGGTAAAAACACCGAACACCGCACACTCCCCAGGGTAAAAACACCAAACACCGCACACTCCCCAGGGTAAAAACACCAAACACCGCACACTCCCCAGGGTAAAAACACCAAACACCGCACACTCCCCAGGGTAAAAACACCAAACACCGCACACTCCCCAGGGTAAAAACACCGAACCCCGCACACTCCCCAGGGTAAAAACACCGAACCACGCACACTCCCCAGTGTAAAATCACCGAACCACGCACACTCCCCAGGGTAAAAACACCAAACCCCGCACACTCCCCAGGGTAAAAACACCAAACCCCGCACACTCCCCAGGGTAAAAACACCAAACCCCGCACACTCCCCAGGGTAAACACACCAAACCCCGCACACTCCCCAGGGTAAACACACCAAACCCCGCACACTCCCCAGGGTAAAAACACCAAACCCCGCATACGCCCTGGCATAAAAACACCGAACCACGCACACTCCCCAGGGTAAAAACACCAAACCCCGCACACTCCCCAGGGTAAAAACACCAAACCCCGCATATGCCCCGGCATAAAAACACTGAACCACGCACAATCCCCAGGGTAAAAACACCGAATACCGCACACTCCCCAGGGTAAAAACACCGAACCCCGCACACTCCCCAGGGTAAAAACACCGAACCCCGCACACTCCCCAGGGTAAAAACACCGAACCCCGCACACTCCCCAGGGTAAAAACACCGAACCCCGCACACTCCCCAGGGTAAAAACACCGAACCCCGCACACTCCCCAGGGTAAAAACACCGAACCCCGCACACTCCCCAGGGTAAAAACACTGAACCCCGCACACTCCCCAGGGTAAAAACACCGAACCCCGCATACTCCCCAGGGTAAAAACACCGAACACCGCACACTCCCCAGGGTAAAAACACCGAACCACGCACACTCCCCAGGGTAAAAACACCGAACCACGCACACTCCCCAGGGTAAAAACACCGAACCACGCACACTCCCCAGGGTAAAAACACCGCACCACGCACACTCCCCAGGGTAAAAACACCGAACCACGCACACTCCCCAGGGTAAAAACGCCGAAACCCGCACACTCCCCAGGGTAAAAACACCGAACCGCGCACACTCCCCAGGGTAAAAACACCGAACCCTGCACACTCCCCAGGGTAAAAACACCAAACCACGCACACTCCCCAGGGTAAAAACACCGAACCCCGCACACTCCCCAGGGTAAAAACACCGAACCATTCACACTCCCCAGGGTAAAAACACCGAACCCCGCACACTCCCCAGGGTAAAAACACCGAACCCCGCACACTCCCCAGGGTAAAAACACCGAACCCCGCACACTCCCCAGGGTAAAAACACCGAACCCCGCACATTCCCCAGGGTAAAAACACCAAACGCCGCACACTCCCCAGGGTAAAAAATCCGAACCCCGCACACTCCCCAGGGTAAAAACACCAAACCCCGCACACTCCCCAGGAAAGCGAACCAAATCCCAACACACTCAACAGGTGCGGCAACAAAACCCCACAATACACCACAGAAAACCCAAATAATTCCCAAAACACTCCCCTGGGAAAGGCTGCAATTACGGAAGCTCTGCTGGGTCCACCCGGAAATATGGACACACTCTCCAGGGATAAACTGCAAATTCCGTTGCACCCTTCAGCGACCTGCATCAAATCCCGAAACACTACCTGGGACCTCCAGCACATAACAAAAAACTCCCCATGGTCCCCCAGAAAAATCCAAACACAATCAGGAGGAGCACCAAGCAAATCCTGAATTACTCCCCAGCGATACGCAGCAAAACTCAAAATCATCCCCAGGAATTCCAAGCAAAACTCAATACACTCCCCAGGATACCCAAATTAACCTCGCACACTGCCCAGGAATCCCAAAGTGAAGTACAACACACTCTCCAGGGTCCCAAAGCAAATCACAACACACTCCCCAGGGTCCCAAAGCAAATCATGACACACTCCCCGAAGGCTGCCAGAAAATCTGAACACAATCTGCAGAGGCCCCCAGCAACTCCTGAGCTACTCACCAGTGATACGCAGAAAAACCCAAAACAGTATACAGGTATACTGAGCAAAACCTAAAATACTCCGCAGGAAACCTAAGTAAACACCACACACTCCCCAGCAAGCTAGAAATGAATCCCAACACAATCCCCAGGGTCATGCAGCAAAGCCGAAAACACTCCACAGGGTCCCACAGAAAAGCCCAATGCACTCCCCAGCGACCCACACCAAATCCTGACACACTCCCCAGCGACCCACACCAAATCCTGACACACTCCCCAGCAACCCACACCAAATCCTGACACACTCACCAGGGACACCCAACAAATCCTGACACACTCACCAGGGACCCACAGCAAATTCTGAATCACTCCGCAGGGATACGCAGCAAATCCCAACACACTCCCCAGGGACACGCAGCAAAACCCAACACACTCCCCAGGGACACGCAGCAAAACCCAACACACTCCCCAGGGACACGCAGCAAATCCCGACACACTCCCCAGGGACCCACAGCAAATTCTGAATCACTCCACAGGGAAACGCAGCAAATCCCAACACACTCCCCAGGGACATGAAGCAAATCCCAACACACTCCCCAGGGTCCCACAGCAAATCCCGACACACTCCCCAGGGACACCCAGCAAATCCCGACACACTCCTCAGGGACACACAGCAAATCCCGACACACTCCTCAGGGACACACAGCAAATCCCGACACACTCCCCAGGGACACCCAGCAAATCCAGAATCACTCCCCCAGGACACCCAGCAAATCCTGACACACTCCCCAGGGAGACACAGCAAGTCCTGACACACACCCCAGGGACACTCAGCAAATCCGAACTTGTAACCTAGGAGTCCACAGCAATTCCCAATTCTCTCCCCTAGGCCTGCATAGAATCCAAACACACTCCCCAAGGAACCACAGCAAATCCAAACGAATTCCCCAGGGACACGCAGCAAACTCCGACATGCTCACCAGGGATCATAAGGAAATGCTGTCACACTCCTACGGGAATCTAAGTAAATCCTAACTCACTCCCCAGGCAACCCCAGGAAATACTGATACTCTCCGCTGGTGCGCTCACCAAATCCCAACACATTCCAAATCTGGAAGCAATCCCAACGGGCCACAGCAAACTCCAACACAATACCCAAGAGACTCACAGCAAATCCCGACTCAATCCCCAGGGAACCCAAGCATATCCTGGAACATTCGCCAGAGGTCTGCGGCAAATTCCACACACTCCCCAGGGTCAGCAGGTAAACCCCACACACTTCCCAGGGTCAGCAGGTAAATCCCACACACTCCCCAGGGTCAGCAGGTAAACCCCACACACTCCCCAGGGTCAGCAGGTAAACCCCACACACACTCCCCAGGGTCAGCAGATAAATCCCAGACACTCTCCAGGGCCAGCAGATAAATCCCAGACACTCCACAGGGCCAGCAGGTAAATCCCACACACTCCCCAGGGTCAGCAGGTAAATCCCACACACTCCCCAGGGTCAGCAGGTAAATCCCACACACTCCCCAGGGTCAGCAGGTAAATCCCACACACTCCCCAGGGTCAGCAGGTAAATCCCACACACTCCCCAGGGTCAGCAGGTAAATCCCACACACTCCCCAGGGTCAGCAGGTAAATCCCACACAATCCCCAGGGCCAGCAGGTAAATCCCACACACTCCCCAGGGTCAGCAGGTAAATCCCACACGATCCCCAGGAACAGGCTGCAAATCCTGACATTCTCTGCAGGGATTCCCAGGACATATGCAGACACTCCACAGGGTTCCAGAGAGAATTCTGACACACTTGGCAGGGAGCCACACAAAAAATGGACATGCTCCCCGGAGTCCGACAGGAAATACAAACATATTGTCCAGGGACACCAAGGGAATACCGAGATATTCTGGACTGAACCAAAGGAAATAACGACACACTCACCAAGCGCCCCCGGGAAAAAATGGGGACACTCGCCAGCGACCCCATGGGAATTCCGGAAAACTCCACGGGGTCACACAGCAAGTACGGAAACTCCGCACTCCCCCAGTGACACACAACAACTCACTACAAACACCCCAGAGGCATGGCACAAATGCCAGAACACACACCCGGGACACCAAGCAAATCCCAACACAATCAAGAGGGTCTCCCAGCAAATCACAACACCTGCCCAGATATCTGCAGCAATTCCGAAAATACTCCCGAGGAATCCCCAGCATTTCACAACACACTCGCCCTGGCCATTAGTGAATCCTGACACACTCATGGAAAAACAACCAATCCTGACACACTCTCCAGATAAAAACACTAACTCCTGACAAACTCCCCAGGAACCACCGGCAAATCCCGACACACTCCCCAGGGATCTGCAGCCAATCGTAGAAACCCCCATGGATCCAGATTAAATCCCAATGCATTACACAGTGACTTGCTGCAAATTCAGACATATTCCGCAGGGACCCCCAGGAACCATAGAGGCAGTCTGCTCTGAACCCCAGGATATATGGAGACACTACACCGGTATCCAGAGGAAATCCAGACAGTCCCCAGGCACCCACATGAAGCATAGGGAAGCTGCCCAGAGTCCCATAAGAAATTCAGTCACACACTCCATGTGTACCCAGAAAATAGGGAGACACTACGGAGAAACCAAAAGGAAATACTGGTACACAGCGCAGGGAAAGGTAGGAATCTCCAGGGACCAGCAGCAAATGTCAACCCACTCACCAGGGACAAAGACCAAATCCCAAAACACTCCCCAGGGTTCCGCAGCAAATCCAGATTCACTCCCCAGAGACAACCAGGAAATCCCGAATCACTCCCCAGGAACACCCAGCAAAACAACACGCTCCACAGGAAATCCCAACACACTCCCCAGGGACACGCAGCAACTCTCAACACACTCCACAGGGACACGCAGCAAATCCAAACACACTCCCCAGGGACACGCAGCAAATCCAAACACACGCCCCAGGGACACGTAGCAAATCCAAACACACGCCCCAGGGACACGCAGCAAATCCAAACACACGCCCCAGGGACACGCAGCAAATCCAAACACACGCCCCAGGGACACGCAGCAAATCCAAACACACGCCCCAGGGACACGCAGCAAATCCAAACACACGCCCCAGGGACACGCAGCAAATCCAAACACACGCCCCAGGGACACGCAGCAAATCCAAACACAAGTCCTAGGGACACACAGCAAATCCAAACACAAGTCCCAGGGACACACAGCAAATCCAAACACACTCCCCAGGGACACACAGCAAATCCAAACACAAGTCCCAGGGACACACAGCAAATCCCGACACACTCCCCAGGGACACACAGCAAATCCAAACAAACTCCCCAGGGACACACAGCAAATCCCGACACACTCCCCAGGGGCACACAGCAAATCCCGACACACTCCCCAGGGACACACAGCAAATCCAGACACACTCCCCAGGGACACAGCAAATCCAGACACACTCCCCAGGGACACACAGCAAATCCAGACACACTCCCCAGGGACACACAGCAAATCCAGACACACTCCCCAGGGACACACAGCAAATCCAGACACACTCCCCAGGGACACACAGCAAATCCAGACACACTCCCCAGGGACACACAGCAAATCCAGACACACTCCCCAGGGACACACAGCAAATCCAGACACACTCCCCAGGGACACACAGCAAATCCAGACACACTCCCCAGGGACACACAGCAAATCCAGACACACTCCCCAGGGACACACAGCAAATCCCGACACACTCCCCAGGGACACACAGCAAATCCCGACACACTCCCCAGGGACACACAGCAAATCCCGACACACTCCCCAGGGACACACAGCAAATCCCGACACACTCCCCAGGGACACACAGCAAATCCAGACACACTCCCCAGGGACACACAGCAAATCCCGACACACTCCCCAGGGACACACAGCAAATCCCGACACACTCCCCAGGGACACACAGCAAATCCCGACACACTCCCCAGGGACACACAGCAAATCCCGACACACTCCCCAGGGACACACAGCAAATCCCGACACACTCCCCAGGGACACACAGCAAATCCCGACACACTCCCCAGGGACACACAGCAAATCCCGACACACTCCCCAGGGACACACAGCAAATCCCGACACACTCCCCAGGGACACACAGCAAATCCCGACACACTCCCCAGGGACACACAGCAAAGCCCGACACACTCCCCAGGGACACACAGCAAATACCGACACACTCCCCAGGGACACACAGCAAATCCCGACACACTCCCCAGGGACACACAGCAAATCCTGACACACTCCCCAGGGACACACAGCAAATACTGACACACTCCCCAGGGACACACAGCAAATCCCAACACACTCCCCAGGGACACACAGCAAATCCCGACACACTCCCCAGGGACACAAAGCAATACTCCACACACTCCCCAGGGACACACAGCAATACTCCACACACTCCCCAGGGACACACAGCAATACTCCACACACTCCACAGGGACACACAGGAACACTGCACACACTCCCCAGGGACACACAGCAAATCCCGACACACTCCCCAGGGACACACAGCAAATCCCGACACACTCCCCAGGGACACACAGCAATCCCGACACACTCCCCAGGGGACACACAGCAATCCGCCACACACTCCCGAGGGACACACAGCAATACTGCAGACACTCCCCAGGGACACACAGCAATACCCCACACACTTCCCAGGGACACACAGCAATACTGTACTAACTCCCCAGGGACACACAGCAATACCGCACACACTCCCCAGGGACACACAGCAAATCCCCACACACTCCACAGGGACACACAGCAATACTCCGCACACTCCCCAGGGACACACAGCAAATCCCGACACACTCCCCAGGGACACACAGCAAATCCCGACACACTCCCCAGGGACACACAGCAAATCCCGACACACTCCCCAGGGACACACAGCAAATCCCGACACACTCCCCAGGGACACACAGCAAATCCCGACACACTCCCCAGCAACCCACACCAAATCCTGACACACTCACCAGGGACACCCAACAAATCCTGACACACTCACCAGGGACCCACAGCAAATTCTGAATCACTCCGCAGGGATACGCAGCAAATCCCAACACACTCCCCAGGGACACGCAGCAAAACCCAACACACTCCCCAGGGACACGCAGCAAAACCCAACACACTCCCCAGGGACACGCAGCAAATCCCGACACACTCCCCAGGGACCCACAGCAAATTCTGAATCACTCCACAGGGAAACGCAGCAAATCCCAACACACTCCCCAGGGACATGAAGCAAATCCCAACACACTCCCCAGGGTCCCACAACAAATCCCGACACACTCCCCAGGGACACCCAGCAAATCCCGACACACTCCTCAGGGACACACAGCAAATCCCGACACACTCCTCAGGGACACACAGCAAATCCCGACACACTCCCCAGGGACACCCAGCAAATCCAGAATCACTCCCCCAGGACACCCAGCAAATCCTGACACACTCCCCAGGGAGACACAGCAAATCCTGACACACACCCCAGGGACACTCAGCAAATCCGAACTTGTAACCTAGGAGTCCACAGCAATTCCCAATTCTCTCCCCTAGGCCTGCATAGAATCCAAACACACTCCCCAAGGAACCACAGCAAATCCAAACGAATTCCCCAGGGACACGCAGCAAACTCCGACATGCTCACCAGGGATCATAAGGAAATGCTGTCACACTCCTACGGGAATCTAAGTAAATCCTAACTCACTCCCCAGGCAACCCCAGGAAATACTGATACTCTCCGCTGGTGCGCTCACCAAATCCCAACACATTCCAAATCTGGAAGCAATCCCAACGGGCCACAGCAAACTCCAACACAATACCCAAGAGACTCACAGCAAATCCCGACTCAATCCCCAGGGAACCCAAGCATATCCTGGAACATTCGCCAGAGGTCTGCGGCAAATTCCACACACTCCCCAGGGTCAGCAGGTAAACCCCACACACTTCCCAGGGTCAGCAGGTAAATCCCACACACTCCCCAGGGTCAGCAGGTAAACCCCACACACACTCCCCAGGGTCAGCAGATAAATCCCAGACACTCTCCAGGGCCAGCAGATAAATCCCAGACACTCCACAGGGCCAGCAGGTAAATCCCACACACTCCCCAGGGTCAGCAGGTAAATCCCACACACTCCCCAGGGTCAGCAGGTAAATCCCACACACTCCCCAGGGTCAGCAGGTAAATCCCACACACTCCCCAGGGTCAGCAGGTAAATCCCACACACTCCCCAGGGTCAGCAGGTAAATCCCACACACTCCCCAGGGTCAGCAGGTAAATCCCACACAATCCCCAGGGCCAGCAGGTAAATCCCACACACTCCCCAGGGTCAGCAGGTAAATCCCACACGATCCCCAGGAACAGGCTGCAAATCCTGACATTCTCTGCAGGGATTCCCAGGACATATGCAGACACTCCACAGGGTTCCAGAGAGAATTCTGACACACTTGGCAGGGAGCCACGCAAAAAATGGACATGCTCCCCGGAGTCCGACAGGAAATACAAACACATTGTCCAGGGACACCAAGGGAATACCGAGATATTCTGGACTGAACCAAAGGAAATAACGACACACTCACCAAGCGCCCCCGGGAAAAAATGGGGACACTCGCCAGCGACCCCATGGGAATTCCGGAAAACTCCACGGGGTCACACAGCAAGTACGGAAACTCCGCACTCCCCCAGTGACACACAACAACTCACTACAAACACCCCAGAGGCATGGCACAAATGCCAGAACACACACCCGGGACACCAAGCAAATCCCAACACAATCAAGAGGGTCTCCCAGCAAATCACAACACCTGCCCAGATATCTGCAGCAATTCCGAAAATACTCCCGAGGAATCCCCAGCATTTCACAACACACTCGCCCTGGCCATTAGTGAATCCTGACACACTCATGGAAAAACAACCAATCCTGACACACTCTCCAGATAAAAACACTAACTCCTGACAAACTCCCCAGGAACCACCGGCAAATCCCGACACACTCCCCAGGGATCTGCAGCCAATCGTAGAAACCCCCATGGATCCAGATTAAATCCCAATGCATTACACAGTGACTTGCTGCAAATTCAGACATATTCCGCAGGGACCCCCAGGAACCATAGAGGCAGTCTGCTCTGAACCCCAGGATATATGGAGACACTACACCGGTATCCAGAGGAAATCCAGACAGTCCCCAGGCACCCACATGAAGCATAGGGAAGCTGCCCAGAGTCCCATAAGAAATTCAGTCACACACTCCATGTGTACCCAGAAAATAGGGAGACACTACGGAGAAACCAAAAGGAAATACTGGTACACAGCGCAGGGAAAGGTAGGAATCTCCAGGGACCAGCAGCAAATGTCAACCCACTCACCAGGGACAAAGACCAAATCCCAAAACACTCCCCAGGGTTCCGCAGCAAATCCAGATTCACTCCCCAGAGACAACCAGGAAATCCCGAATCACTCCCCAGGAACACCCAGCAAAACAACACGCTCCACAGGAAATCCCAACACACTCCCCAGGGACACGCAGCAACTCTCAACACACTCCACAGGGACACGCAGCAAATCCAAACACACTCCCCAGGGACACGCAGCAAATCCAAACACACGCCCCAGGGACACGCAGCAAATCCAAACACACGCCCCAGGGACACGCAGCAAATCCAAACACACGCCCCAGGGACACGCAGCAAATCCAAACACACGCCCCAGGGACACGCAGCAAATCCAAACACACGCCCCAGGGACACGCAGCAAATCCAAACACACGCCCCAGGGACACGCAGCAAATCCAAACACACGCCCCAGGGACACGCAGCAAATCCAAACACAAGTCCCAGGGACACACAGCAAATCCAAACACAAGTCCCAGGGACACACAGCAAATCCAAACACACTCCCCAGGGACACACAGCAAATCCAAACACAAGTCCCAGGGACACACAGCAAATCCAAACACACTCCCCAGGGACACACAGCAAATCCAAACAAACTCCCCAGGAACCATAGAGGCAGTCTGCTCTGAACCCCAGGATATATGGAGACACTACACCGGTATCCAGAGGAAATCCAGACAGTCCCCAGGCACCCACATGAAGCATAGGGAAGCTGCCCAGAGTCCCATAAGAAATTCAGTCACACACTCCATGTGTACCCAGAAAATAGGGAGACACTACGGAGAAACCAAAAGGAAATACTGGTACACAGCGCAGGGAAAGGTAGGAATCTCCAGGGACCAGCAGCAAATGTCAACCCACTCACCAGGGACAAAGACCAAATCCCAAAACACTCCCCAGGGTTCCGCAGCAAATCCAGATTCACTCCCCAGAGACAACCAGGAAATCCCGAATCACTCCCCAGGAACACCCAGCAAAACAACACGCTCCACAGGAAATCCCAACACACTCCCCAGGGACACGCAGCAAATCCCGACACACTCCCCAGGGACACACAGCAAATCCTGACACACTCCCCAGGGACACACAGCAAATCCTGACACACTCCCTGGGGACACACAGCAAATCCCGACACACTGCCCAGGGACACACAGCAAATCCTGACACACTCCCCAGGGACACACAGCAAATCCCGACACACTCCCTAGGGACACACAGCAAATCCCGACACACTCCCTAGGGATACACAGCAAATCCCGACACACTCCCCAGGGACACACAGCAAATCCCGACACACTCCCCAGGGACACACAGCAAATCCCGACACACTCCCCAGGGACACACAGCAAATCCCGACACACTCCCCAGGGACACACAGCAAATCCCGACACACTCCCCAGGGACACAAAGCAAATCCCGACACACTCGCCAGGGACACACAGCAAATCCCGACACACTCCCCAGGGACACACAGCAAATCCCGACACACTCCCCAGGGACACACAGCAAATCCCGACACACTCCCCAGGGACACACAGCAAATCCCGACACACTCCCCAGGGACACACAGAAAATCCCGACACACTCCCCAGGGACACACAGCAAATCCCGACACACTCCCCAGGGACACACAGCAAATCCCGACACACTCCCCAGGGACACACAGCAAATCCTGACACACTCCCTAGGGACACACAGCAAATCCTGACACACTCCCTAGGGACACACAGCAAATCCTGACACACTCCCCAGGGACACACAGCAAGTCCTGACACACTCCCCAGGGACACACAGCAAATCCCGACACACTCCCCAGGGACACACAGCAAATCCCGACACACTCCCCAGGGACACACAGCAAATCCCGACACACTGCCCAGGGACACACAGCAAATCCCGACACACTCCCCAGGGACACACAGCAAATCCCGACACACTCCCCAGCAACCCACACCAAATCCTGACACACTCACCAGGGACACCCAACAAATCCTGACACACTCACCAGGGACCCACAGCAAATTCTGAATCACTCCGCAGGGATACGCAGCAAATCCCAACACACTCCCCAGGGACACGCAGCAAAACCCAACACACTCCCCAGGGACACGCAGCAAAACCCAACACACTCCCCAGGGACACGCAGCAAATCCCGACACACTCCCCAGGGACCCACAGCAAATTCTGAATCACTCCACAGGGAAACGCAGCAAATCCCAACACACTCCCCAGGGACATGAAGCAAATCCCACCACACTCCCCAGGGTCCCACAACAAATCCCGACACACTCCCCAGGGACACCCAGCAAATCCCGACACACTCCTCAGGGACACACAGCAAATCCCGACACACTCCTCAGGGACACACAGCAAATCCCGACACACTCCCCAGGGACACCCAGCAAATCCAGAATCACTCCCCCAGGACACCCAGCAAATCCTGACACACTCCCCAGGGAGACACAGCAAATCCTGACACACACCCCAGGGACACTCAGCAAATCCGAACTTGTAACCTAGGAGTCCACAGCAATTCCCAATTCTCTCCCCTAGGCCTGCATAGAATCCAAACACACTCCCCAAGGAACCACAGCAAATCCAAACGAATTCCCCAGGGACACGCAGCAAACTCCGACATGCTCACCAGGGATCATAAGGAAATGCTGTCACACTCCTACGGGAATCTAAGTAAATCCTAACTCACTCCCCAGGCAACCCCAGGAAATACTGATACTCTCCGCTGGTGCGCTCACCAAATCCCAACACATTCCAAATCTGGAAGCAATCCCAACGGGCCACAGCAAACTCCAACACAATACCCAAGAGACTCACAGCAAATCCCGACTCAATCCCCAGGGAACCCAAGCATATCCTGGAACATTCGCCAGAGGTCTGCGGCAAATTCCACACACTCCCCAGGGTCAGCAGGTAAACCCCACACACTTCCCAGGGTCAGCAGGTAAATCCCACACACTCCCCAGGGTCAGCAGGTAAACCCCACACACTCCCCAGGGTCAGCAGGTAAACCCCACACACACTCCCCAGGGTCAGCAGATAAATCCCAGACACTCTCCAGGGCCAGCAGATAAATCCCAGACACTCCACAGGGCCAGCAGGTAAATCCCACACACTCCCCAGGGTCAGCAGGTAAATCCCACACACTCCCCAGGGTCAGCAGGTAAATCCCACACACTCCCCAGGGTCAGCAGGTAAATCCCACACACTCCCCAGGGTCAGCAGGTAAATCCCACACACTCCCCAGGGTCAGCAGGTAAATCCCACACAATCCCCAGGGCCAGCAGGTAAATCCCACACACTCCCCAGGGTCAGCAGGTAAATCCCACACGATCCCCAGGAACAGGCTGCAAATCCTGACATTCTCTGCAGGGATTCCCAGGACATATGCAGACACTCCACAGGGTTCCAGAGAGAATTCTGACACACTTGGCAGGGAGCCACGCAAAAAATGGACATGCTCCCCGGAGTCCGACAGGAAATACAAACACATTGTCCAGGGACACCAAGGGAATACCGAGATATTCTGGACTGAACCAAAGGAAATAACGACACACTCACCAAGCGCCCCCGGGAAAAAATGGGGACACTCGCCAGCGACCCCATGGGAATTCCGGAAAACTCCACGGGGTCACACAGCAAGTACGGAAACTCCGCACTCCCCCAGTGACACACAACAACTCACTACAAACACCCCAGAGGCATGGCACAAATGCCAGAACACACACCCGGGACACCAAGCAAATCCCAACACAATCAAGAGGGTCTCCCAGCAAATCACAACAACTGCCCAGATATCTGCAGCAATTCCGAAAATACTCCCGAGGAATCCCCAGCATTTCACAACACACTCGCCCTGGCCATTAGTGAATCCTGACACACTCATGGAAAAACAACCAATCCTGACACACTCTCCAGATAAAAACACTAACTCCTGACAAACTCCCCAGGAACCACCGGCAAATCCCGACACACTCCCCAGGGATCTGCAGCCAATCGTAGAAACCCCCATGGATCCAGATTAAATCCCAATGCATTACACAGTGACTTGCTGCAAATTCAGACATATTCCGCAGGGACCCCCAGGAACCATAGAGGCAGTCTGCTCTGAACCCCAGGATATATGGAGACACTACACCGGTATCCAGAGGAAATCCAGACAGTCCCCAGGCACCCACATGAAGCATAGGGAAGCTGCCCAGAGTCCCATAAGAAATTCAGTCACACACTCCATGTGTACCCAGAAAATAGGGAGACACTACGGAGAAACCAAAAGGAAATACTGGTACACAGCGCAGGGAAAGGTAGGAATCTCCAGGGACCAGCAGCAAATGTCAACCCACTCACCAGGGACAAAGACCAAATCCCAAAACACTCCCCAGGGTTCCGCAGCAAATCCAGATTCACTCCCCAGAGACAACCAGGAAATCCCGAATCACTCCCCAGGAACACCCAGCAAAACAACACGCTCCACAGGAAATCCCAACACACTCCCCAGGGACACGCAGCAACTCTCAACACACTCCACAGGGACACGCAGCAAATCCAAACACACTCCCCAGGGACACGCAGCAAATCCAAACACACGCCCCAGGGACACGCAGCAAATCCAAACACACGCCCCAGGGACACGCAGCAAATCCAAACACACGCCCCAGGGACACGCAGCAAATCCAAACACACGCCCCAGGGACACGCAGCAAATCCAAACACACGCCCCAGGGACACGCAGCAAATCCAAACACACGCCCCAGGGACACGCAGCAAATCCAAACACACGCCCCAGGGACACGCAGCAAATCCAAACACACGCCCCAGGGACACGCAGCAAATCCAAACACAAGTCCCAGGGACACACAGCAAATCCAAACACAAGTCCCAGGGACACACAGCAAATCCAAACACACTCCCCAGGGACACACAGCAAATCCAAACACAAGTCCCAGGGACACACAGCAAATCCAAACACACTCCCCAGGGACACACAGCAAATCCAAACAAACTCCCCAGGGACACATAGAGGCAGTCTGCTCTGAACCCCAGGATATATGGAGACACTACACCGGTATCCAGAGGAAATCCAGACAGTCCCCAGGCACCCACATGAAGCATAGGGAAGCTGCCCAGAGTCCCATAAGAAATTCAGTCACACACTCCATGTGTACCCAGAAAATAGGGAGACACTACGGAGAAACCAAAAGGAAATACTGGTACACAGCGCAGGGAAAGGTAGGAATCTCCAGGGACCAGCAGCAAATGTCAACCCACTCACCAGGGACAAAGACCAAATCCCAAAACACTCCCCAGGGTTCCGCAGCAAATCCAGATTCACTCCCCAGAGACAACCAGGAAATCCCGAATCACTCCCCAGGAACACCCAGCAAAACAACACGCTCCACAGGAAATCCCAACACACTCCCCAGGGACACGCAGCAACTCTCAACACACTCCACAGGGACACGCAGCAAATCCAAACACACTCCCCAGGGACACGCAGCAAATCCAAACACACGCCCCAGGGACACGCAGCAAATCCAAACACACGCCCCAGGGACACGCAGCAAATCCAAACACACGCCCCAGGGACACGCAGCAAATCCAAACACACGCCCCAGGGACACGCAGCAAATCCAAACACACGCCCCAGGGACACGCAGCAAATCCAAACACACGCCCCAGGGACACGCAGCAAATCCAAACACACGCCCCAGGGACACGCAGCAAATCCAAACACACGCCCCAGGGACACGCAGCAAATCCAAACACAAGTCCCAGGGACACGCAGCAAATCCAAACACAAGTCACAGGGACACACAGCAAATACCAACACACTCCCCAGGGACACACAGCAAATCCCAGCACACTCCCCAGGGACACACAGCAATACTGCACACACTCCCCAGGGACACACAGCAATACTGCACACACTCCCCAGGGACACACAGCAATACTGCACACACTCCCCAGGGACACACAGCAATACTGCACACACTCCCCAGAGGACACACATCAATACTGCATACACTCCCCAGGGACACACAGCAATACTGCACACACTCCCAGGGACACACAGCAATACTGCACACACTCGCCCAGGGACACACAGCAATACAGCACACACTCCCCAGGGACACACAGCAATACAGCACACACTCCCCAGGGACACACAGCAATACTGCACACACTCCCAGGGACACACAGCAATACAGCACATACTACCCAGGGACACACAGCAATACTGCCACACACTCCCCAGGACACACAGCAATACTGCACACACTCCCCAGGGACACACAGCAATACAGCACACACTCTCCAGGGACACACAGCAATACTGCACACACTCCCCAGGGACACACAGCAATACTGCACACACTCCCAGGGACACACAGCAAATCCCGACACACTCCCCAGGGACACACAGCAAATCCCGACACACTCCCCAGGGACACACAGCAAATCCCGACACACTCCCCAGGGACACACAGCAAATCCCGACACACTCCCCAGGGACCCACAGCAAATCCCGACACACTCCCCAGGGACCCACAGCAAATCCCGACACACTCCCCAGGGACCCACAGCAAATCCCGACACACTCCCCAGGGACCCACAGCAAATCCCGACACACTCCCCAGGGGCACACAGCAAATCCCGACACACTCCCCAGGGGCACACAGCAAATCACGACACACTCCCCAGGGGCACACAGCAAATCCCGACACACTCCCCAGGGACACACAGCAAATCCCGACACACTCCCCAGGGTCACACAGCAAATCCCGACACACTCCCCAGTGACACACAGCAAATCCAGACACACTCCCCAGTGACACACAGCAAATCCCGACACACTCCCCAGGGACACACAGCAAATCCCGACACACTCCCCAGGGACACACAGCAAATCCCGACACACTCCCCAGGGACACACAGCAAATCCCGACACACTCCCCAGGGACACACAGCAAATCCCGACACACTCCCCAGGGACACACAGCAAATCCCGACACACTCCCCAGGGACACACAGCAAATCCCGACACACTCCCCAGGGACACACAGCAAATCCCGACACACTCCCCAGGGACACACAGCAAATCCCGACACACTCCCCAGGGACACACAGCAAATCCCGACACACTCCCCAGGGACCCACAGCAAATCCCGACACACTCCCCAGGGACCCACAGCAAATCCCGACACACTCCCCAGGGACCCACAGCAAATCCCGACACACTCCCCAGGGACCCACAGCAAATCCCGACACACTCCCCAGGGACCCACAGCAAATCCCGACACACTCCCCAGGGACCCACAGCAAATCCCGACACACTCCCCAGGGACCCACAGCAAATCCCGACACACTGCCCAGGGACCCACAGCAAATCCCGACACACTGCCCAGGGACACACAGCAAATCCCGACACACTGCCCAGGGACACACAGCAAATCCCGACACACTCCCCAGGGACACACAGCAAATCCCGACACACTGCCCAGGGACACACAGCAAATCCCGACACACTGCCCAGGGACACACAGCAAATCCCGACACACTGCCCAGGGACACACAGCAAATCTCGACACACTCCCCAGGGACACACAGCAAATCCCGACACACTCCCCAGGGACACACAGCAAATCCCGACACACTCCCCAGGGACACACAGCAAATCCCCACACTCCCCAGGGACACACAGCAAATCCCCACACACTCCCCAGGGACACACAGCAAATCCCCACACACTCCCCAGGGACACACAGCAAATCCCCACACACTCCCCAGGGACACACAGCAAATCCCCACACACTCCCCAGGGACACACAGCAAATCCCCACACACTCCCCAGGGACACACAGCAAATCCCCACACACTCCCCAGGGACACACAGCAAATCCCCACACACTCCCCAGGGACACACAGCAAATCCCCACACACTCCCCAGGGACACACAGCAAATCCCCACACACTCCCCAGGGACACACAGCAAATCCCCACACACTCCCCAGGGACACACAGCAAATCCCGACACACTCCCCAGGGACACACAGCAAATCCCGACACACTCCCCAGGGACACACAGCAAATCCCGACACACTCCCCAGGGACACACAGCAAATCCCGACACACTCCCCAGGGACACACAGCAAATCCCGACACACTCCCCAGGGACACACAGCAAATCCCGACACACTCCCCAGGGACACACAGCAAATCCCCACACACTCCCCAGGGACACACAGCAAATCCCCACACACTCCCAGGGACACAGAGCAAATCCCAACACACTACCCAGGGACACACAGCAAATCCCAGCACACTCCCAGGGACACACAGCAAATCTCAACACACTCCCCAGGGACACACAGCAAATCCCGACACACTCCCCAGGGACACACAGCAAATCCCGACACACTCCCCAGGGACACACAGCAAATCCCGACACACTCCCCTAAGACACACAGCAAATCCCGACACACTCCCCAGGGACACACAGCAAATCCCGACACACTCCTCAGGGACACACAGCAAATCCCGACACACTCCTCAGGGACACACAGCAAATCCCGACACACTCCTCAGGGACACACAGCAAATCCCGACACACTCCCCAGGGACACACAGCAAATCCCGACACACTCCCCAGGCACACACAGCAAATCCCGACACACTCCCCAGGGACACACAGCAAATCCCGACACACTCCTCAGGGACACACAGCAAATCCCGACACACTCCCCAGGGACACACAGCAAATCCCGACACACTGCCCAGGGACACACAGCAAATCCCGACACACTGCCCAGGGACACACAGCAAATCCCGACACACTGCCCAGGGACACACAGCAAATCCCGACACACTGCCTAGGGACACACAGCAATACTGCACACACTGCACAGGGACACACAGCAATACTGCACACACTCCACAGGGACACACAGCAAATACCGACACACTCCCAGGGACACACAGCAATACCGACACACTGCCCAGGGACACACAGCAATACCCACAAACTCCCAGGGACACACAGCAATTCCTGACACACTCCCCAGGGACACACAGCAAATCCCAACACACTACCCAGGGACACACAGCAAATCCCGACACACTCCCCAGGGACACACAGCAATACTGCACACACTCCCCAGGGACACACAGCAATACTGCACACACTCCCCAGGGACACACAGCAATACTGCACACACTCCCCAGGGACACACAGCAATACTCCACACACTCCCCAGGGACACACAGCAAATCCTGCACACACTCCCCAGGGACACACAGCAATACCCACACACTCCCCAGGGACACACAGCAAATTCCGACACACTCCCCAGGGACACACAGCAAATCCCGACACACTCCCCAGGGACACACAGCAAATCCCGACACACTCCCCAGGGACACACAGCAAACTCCGACACACTCCCCAGGGACACACAGCAATACAGCACACACTCCCCAGGGACACACAGCAAATCCCAGCACACTCCCCAGGGACACACAGCAAATCCCCACACACTCCCCAGGGACACACAGCAAATCCCAGCACACTCCCCAGGGACACACAGCAAATCCCAACACACTCCCCAGGGACACGCAGCAAATCCCGACATACTCCCCAGGGATACACAGCAAATCCCGACACACTCCCCAGGGACACACAGCAATTCCTGACACAGTCCCCAGGGACACATAGCAATTCCTGACACACTCCCCAGGGACACACAGCAAATCCCAACACACTCCCCAGGGACACACAGCAAATCCCGACACACTCCCCAGGGACACACAGCAAATCCCGACACACTCCCCAGGGACACACAGCAAATCCCGACACACTCCCCAGGGACACACAGCAAATCCCGACACACTCCTCAGGGACACACAGCAAATCCCGACACACTCCCCAGGGACACACAGCAAATCCCGACACACTCCCCAGGCACACACAGCAAATCCCGACACACTCCCCAGGGACACACAGCAAATCCCGACACACTCCCCAGGGACACACAGCAAATCCCGACACACTCCCCAGGGACACACAGCAAATCCCGACACACTCCCCAGGGACACACAGCAAATCCCGACACACTCCCCAGGGACACACAGCAAATCCAACACACTCCCCAGGGACACACAGCAAATCCCCACACACTCCCCAGGGACACACAGCAAATCCCGACACACTCCCCAGGGACCCACAGCAAATCCCGACACACTCCCCAGGGACCCACAGCAAATCCCGACACACTCCCCAGGGACACACAGCAAATCCCGACACACTCCCCAGGGACCCACAGCAAATCCCGACACACTCCCCAGGGACCCACAGCAAATCCCGACACACTCCCCAGGGACCCACAGCAAATCCCGACACACTCCCCAGGGACCCACAGCAAATCCCGACACACTCCCCAGGGACCCACAGCAAATCCCGACACACTGCCCAGGGACCCACAGCAAATCCCGACACACTGCCCAGGGACACACAGCAAATCCCGACACACTGCCCAGGGACACACAGCAAATCCCGACACACTGCCCAGGGACACACAGCAAATCCCGACACACTGCCCAGGGACACACAGCAAATCCCGACACACTCCCCAGGGACACACAGCAAATCCCGACACACTGCCCAGGGACACACAGCAAATCCCGACACACTCCCCAGGGACACACAGCAAATCCCGACACACTCCCCAGGGACACACAGAAAATCCCGACACACTCCCCAGGGACACACAGCAAATCCCGACACACTCCCCAGGGACACACAGCAAATCCCGACACACTCCCCAGGGACACACAGCAAATCCCGACACACTCCCCAGGGACACACAGCAAATCCCGACACACTCCCCAGGGACACACAGCAAATCCCGACACACTCCCCAGGGACACACAGCAAATCCCGACACACTCCCCAGGGACACACAGCAAATCCCGACACACTCCCCAGGGACACACAGCAAATCCCGACACACTCCCCAGGGACACACAGCAAATCCCGACACACTCCCCAGGGACACACAGCAAATCCCGACACACTCCCCAGGGACACACAGCAAATCCCGACACACTCCCCAGGGACACACAGCAAATCCCGACACACTCCCCAGGGACCCACAGCAAATCCCGACACACTCCCCAGGGACCCACAGCAAATCCCGACACACTCCCCAGGGACCCACAGCAAATCCCGACACACTCCCCAGGGACCCACAGCAAATCCCGACACACTCCCCAGGGACCCACAGCAAATCCCGACACACTCCCCAGGGACCCACAGCAAATCCCGACACACTCCCCAGGGACCCACAGCAAATCCCGACACACTCCCCAGGGACCCACAGCAAATCCCGACACACTCCCCAGGGACCCACAGCAAATCCCGACACACTCCCCAGGGACCCACAGCAAATCCCGACACACTCCCCAGGGACCCACAGCAAATCCCGACACACTCCCCAGGGACCCACAGCAAATCCCGACACACTCCCCAGGGACCCACAGCAAATCCCGACACACTCCCCAGGGACCCACAGCAAATCCCGACACACTCCCCAGGGACCCACAGCAAATCCCGACACACTCCCCAGGGACCCACAGCAAATCCCGACACACTCCCCAGGGACCCACAGCAAATCCCGACACACTCCCCAGGGACCCACAGCAAATCCCGACACACTCCCCAGGGACACACAGCAAATCCCGACACACTCCCCAGGGACACACAGCAAATCCAAACACACTCCCCAGGGACACACAGCAAATCCCGACACACTCCCCAGGGACACAGAGCAAAACCCAACAAACTCCCCAGGGACACACAACTCATCCAACACATTCCCCAGGGACACACAGCAAATCCCAGCACACTCCCCAGGGACACACAGCAAATCCCGACACACTCCCCAGGGACACACAGCAAACCCCAACACACTCCCCAGGGACACACAGCAAATCCCGACACACTCCCCAGGGACCCGCAGCAAATCCCAACACACTCCCCAGGGACACACAGCAAATCCCAACACACTCCCCAGGGACCCGCATCAAATCCCAACACACTCCCCAGGGACCCGCAGCAAATCCAGACACAGTCCCCATGGAAATGCATCAAATCCCAACACACTCACCAGGGACCCGCAGCACATCCTAACACACTCCCCAGGGACACACAGCAAATCCCAACACACTCCCCATTGACACACAGCAAATCCCAACACACTCCCCAGGGACACACAGCAAATCCCAGCACACTCCCCAGGGACACACAGCAAATCCCAACACACTCCCCAGGGACACACAGCAAATCCCAACACACTCCCCAGGGACACACAGCAAATCCCAACACACTCCCCAGGGACACACAGCAAATCCCGACACACTCCACAGGCACCTACATCAAATCCAGACACACTCCACAGGGACACACAGCAAATCCAGACACACTCCACAGGGACCCAGAGCAAATCCCGACACACTCCACAGGGACACGCAGCAAATCCAAACACACTCCCCAGGGACCCACAGCAAATCCCGACACACTCCCCAGGGACACACAGCAAATCCAAACATGCCTCTGGGGGTCCGTAGCAATTCCCAAAGCAAAATCCAGCGAAGATCTGCACTTTGGATACACTCCCCAGGGAACTCAAGGAAATAGGGAGGTACTCCCGAAGCGCCCAGAGGAAATCCCGACAAATTCCCCATGGACCCTCGTGATATTTCGGGAAGCTACCCAAAATGACACAAGAAATGCAGAGACACATTCCAGGGGCACCCAAGGAATACGGAGACACTCCGGACAATCCAAAGGAAATGCCGACACAATCCCCAGGGAACCCCGGGAAATTCCAACAAACTCCCCAGGGACCTGCTGCAAATATGGAAACACCTCCGAGACAAACACAGCTAACCACAACACACGTCCCAGGGATAAAAACCAAAATAAAAACAAAAAACTGCGGATGCTGGAAATCCAAAACAAAAACAGAATTACCTGGAAAAACTCAGCAGGTCTGGCAGCATCGGTGGAGAAGAAAAGATTTGATGTTTCGAGTCCTCATGACCCTTCAACAGAACTGATCTTTCTTGACAAGGAGAGGGAAATTTCAGCTGCTTTAAGGGTGTGGGGGGGGGTGCGGGGGGGCGGTGCAGGGACTGGAGTGGGAGGGTTAGGATAGAAGCAGATCATCAAAAAATGTCACAGACAAAAGAACAAAATAACATAGAGGTGTTGAAGTTGGTGATATTATCTAAACAAATGTGCTGATTAATAATGGATGGTAGGGCACTCAAGGTATAGCTCTAGTGGGGGTGGGGGAGCATAACATATTTAAAAATAATGGAAATAGGTGGGAAAGAAAAATCTATATAAATTATTGGAAAAAAACAACAAAAGGAAGGGGGAAGCAAAAGAAAATGGGTGGGGATGGAGGAGGGAGCTCAAGACCTAAAGTTGCTGAACTCAATATTCAGTCCAGAAGGCTGTAAAGTGCCTAGTCGGAAGATGAGGTGCTGTTCCTCCAGTTTGCGTTGGGCTTCACTGGAACAATGCAGCAGGTCAAGGACAGACATGTGGGCAAGAGAGCAGGGTGGAGAGTTAAAGTGGCAAGCGACAGGGAGGTTTGGGTCCTTCTTGCAGACAGACGTCAGGTGTTTTGCAAAACGGTCGCCCAGTTTACGTTTTGTCTCTCCAATGTAGAGGAGACCACATTGGGAGCAACGAATGCAGTAGACTAAGTTGGGGGAAATGCAAGTGAAATGCTGCTTCACTTGAAAGGACTGTTTGGGGCCTTGGACAGTGAGCAGAGAGGAAGTGAAGGGGCAGGTATTACATCTTTTGTGTGGGCATGGGGTGGTGCCATAGGAGGGGGTTGAGGAGTAGGGGGTGATGGAGGAGTGGACCAGGTTGTCCCGGAGGGAGCGATCCCTACGGAATGCCGACAGTGGGGGTGAAGGGAAGATGTGTTTGGTAGTGGCATCATGCTGGAGTTGGCGGAAATGGCGGAGGATGATCCTTTGAATGCGGAGGCTGGTGGGGTGATAAGTGAGGACAAGGGGGACCCTATCATGTTTCTGGGAGGGAGGAGAAGGCGTGAGGGCAGATGCGTGGGAGATGGGCCGGACACGTTTGAGGGCCCTGTCAATGACTGTGGGTGGAAAACCTCGGTTAAGTAAGAAGGAGGACATGTCAGAGGAACTGTTTTTGAAGGTAGCATTATCGGAACAGATGCGACGGAGGCGAAGGAACTGAGAGAATGGGATGGAGTCCTTACAGGAAGCGGGGTGTGAGGAGCTGTAGTCGAGGTAGCTGTGGGAGTCGGTGGGTTTGTAATGGATATTGGTGGACAGTCTATCACCAGAGATTGAGACAGAGAGGTCAAGGAAGGGAAGGGAAGTGTCAGAGATGGACCACGTGAAAATGATGGAGGGGTGGAGATTGGAAGCAAAATTAATAAATTTTTCGAAGTTCCGATGAGAGCACGAAGCAGCACCAAAGTAATCATCGATGTACGGAGAAAGAGTTGTGGAAGGGGGCCGGAGTAGGACTGGAACAAGGAATGTTCCACGTACCCCATAAAGAGACAGGCATAGCTGGGGCCCATGTGGGTACCCATAGCCACACCTTTTATTTGGAGGAAATGAGAGGAGTTGAAGGAGAAATTGTTCAGCGTGAGAACAAGTTCAGCCAGACGGAGGAGAGTTGTGGTGGATGGGGATTGTTCGGGCCTCTGTTCGAGGAAGAAACTCGGGGCCCTCAGACCATCCTGGAGGGGGATGGAGGTGTAGAGGGATTGGACGTCCATGGTGAAGAGGAAGCGGCTGGGGCCAGGGAACTGGAAATTGTTAATGTGATGTAAGGGGTTGGAGGAATCACGGATGTAGGTGGGAAGGGACTGGAAAAGGGGAGAGAGAAGGGAGTCAAGATAACGAGAAATGAGATCCACGGGGCATGAGCAAGCTGACACAATGGGTCTGCCAGGACAGTTCTGTTTGTGGATTTTGGGTAGGAGATAGAAGCGGGCCATCCGAGGTTGGGCGACTATCAGGTTAGAAGCTGTGGGAGGAAGATCCCCAGAGGAGATGAAGTCAGTGACAGTCCTGGAAACAATGGCTCGATGTTCAGTGGTGGGGTCATGGTCCAGGGAGAGGTAGGAGGAAGTGTCTGCGAGGTAGAGGTCAGTGTGCCAGACAACAACATTACCACCCTTGTCAGCGGATTTGATGACAATGTCAGGGTTGGACCTGAGAGAATGGAGTGCAGTAAGTTCAGAGAGAGACAGGATAGAATGGGTGAGAGGAGCAGAGAAATTGAGACGACTAATGTCGCGCCGACAGTTCTCAATGAAAAGATCAAGAGAAGGTAAGAATCCAGAGGGAGGGGTCCAGGTGGAGGGAGAATATTGGAGGTGGGTGAAAGGATCCATTGAACGGGGAGAGGACTCCTGCCCAAAGAAGTGAGCCCGGAGACGAAGACAAGGGACCCTGGCTAATCCTGAAACTCCCCTCGGTTCCGCAGCAATTCCTGACCCTCTCCCCTTCGCCTGCAGGGAATCCAAACACACTCCCAGAGGATACGCAGCAAATCCAAATGAACTCCCCAGGTACGCGCAGCAAACACCGACAAAATCCCCAGGGACCCGCAGGAAACCCTGACACCCTCGCCAGGGACCTTAAGGATATGCGGTCGCACTCCTCCGGGACATGAAGACACAAAGTGAACACCGACTCCCTCCCCAGGCAACCCCAGGAAATACTGATACACTCCCCAGGTACTCGCAGCAAATCCCGGCACACTGCAAATCCGGAAGCAGTCCCCATGGGCCACAGCAAACACCGACACAGTCTCCAGAGACACACAGCAAATCCCGACTCAATACCCAGGGACACCAAGCAAATCCCGACACATTCGCCAGAGGCCTGCAGCCAATCCCACACACTCCCCAGGGTCAGCAGGTAAATCCCACACACTCCCCAGGGTCAGCAGGTAAATCCCACACACTCCCCAGGGTCAGCAGGTAAATCCCACACACTCCCCAGGGTCAGCAGGTAAACCCCACACACTCCCCAGGGTCAGCAGGTAAATCCCACACACCCCCCAGGGTCAGCGGGTAAACCCCACACACCCCCCAGGGTCAGCGGGTAAACCCCACACACTCCCCAGGGTCAGCAGGTAAATCCCACACACTCCCCAGGGTCAGCAGGTAAATCCCACACACTCCCCAGGGTCAGCAGGTAAACCCCACACACTCCCCAGGGTCAGCAGGTAAATCCCACACACCCCCCAGGGTCAGCGGGTAAACCCCACACACCCCCCAGGGTCAGCGGGTAAACCCCACACACTCCCCAGGGTCAGCAGGTAAATCCCACACACTCCCCAGGGTCAGCAGGTAAATCCCACACACTCCCCAGGGTCAGCAGGTAAACCCCACACACTCCCCAGGGTCAGCAGGTAAATCCCACACACTCCCCAGGGTCAGCAGGTAAACCTCACACACTCCCCAGGGTCAGCAGGTAAATCCCACACACTCCCCAGGGTCAGCAGGTAAATCCCACACGATCCCCAGGAATAGGCTGCAAATGTTGATACTCGATGTAGGGACTCACCCTCCCCCAACCCCCGACAATCTCTGCAGGGACACCCCTCCACCGACACTCTCTGCAGGGACACCCCTCCACCGACACTCTCTGCAGGGACACCCCTCCACCGACACTCTCTGCAGGGACACCCCTCCACCGACACTCTCTGCAGGGACACACCCCCCTCCGACTCTCTCTGCAGGGACACACCCCCCTCCGACTCTCTCTGCAGGGACACACCCCCCTCCGACTCTCTCTGCAGGGACACACCCCCCTCCGACTCTCTCTGCAGGGACACACCCCCCTCCGACTCTCTCTGCAGGGACACACCCCCCTCCGACTCTCTCTGCAGGGACACACCCCCCTCCGACTCTCTCTGCAGGGACACACCCCCCCTCCGACTCTCTCTGCAGGGACACACCCCCCTCCGACTCTCTCTGCAGGGACACACCCCCCTCCGACTCTCTCTGCAGGGACACACCCCCCTCCGACTCTCTCTGCAGGGACACACCCCCCTCCGACTCTCTCTGCAGGGACACACCCCCCTCCGACTCTCTCTGCAGGGACACACCCCCCTCCGACTCTCTCTGCAGGGACACACCCCCCTCCGACTCTCTCTGCAGGGACACACCCCCCTCCGACTCTCTCTGCAGGGACACACCCCCCTCCGACTCTCTCTGCAGGGACACACCCCCCTCCGACTCTCTCTGCAGGGACACACCCCCCTCCGACTCTCTCTGCAGGGACACACCCCCCTCCGACTCTCTCTGCAGGGACACACCCCCCTCCGACTCTCTCTGCAGGGACACACCCCCCTCCGACTCTCTCTGCAGGGACACACCCCCCTCCGACTCTCTCTGCAGGGACACACCCCCCTCCGACTCTCTCTGCAGGGACACACCCCCCTCCGACTCTCTCTGCAGGGACACACCCCCCTCCGACTCTCTCTGCAGGGACACACCCCCCTCCGACTCTCTCTGCAGGGACACACCCCCCTCCGACTCTCTCTGCAGGGACACACCCCCCTCCGACTCTCTCTGCAGGGACACACCCCCCTCCGACTCTCTCTGCAGGGACACACCCCCCTCCGACTCTCTCTGCAGGGACACACCCCCCTCCGACTCTCTCTGCAGGGACACACCCCCCTCCGACTCTCTCTGCAGGGACACACCCCCCTCCGACTCTCTCTGCAGGGACACACCCCCCTCCGACTCTCTCTGCAGGGACACACCCCCCTCCGACTCTCTCTGCAGGGACACACCCCCCTCCGACTCTCTCTGCAGGGACACACCCCCCTCCGACTCTCTCTGCAGGGACACACCCCCCTCCGACTCTCTCTGCAGGGACACACCCCCCTCCGACTCTCTCTGCAGGGACACACCCCCCTCCGACTCTCTCTGCAGGGACACACCCCCCTCCGACTCTCTCTGCAGGGACACACCCCCCTCCGACTCTCTCTGCAGGGACACACCCCCCTCCGACTCTCTCTGCAGGGACACACCCCCCTCCGACTCTCTCTGCAGGGACACACCCCCCTCCGACTCTCTCTGCAGGGACACACCCCCCTCCGACTCTCTCTGCAGGGACACACCCCCCTCCGACTCTCTCTGCAGGGACACACCCCCCTCCGACTCTCTCTGCAGGGACACACCCCCCTCCGACTCTCTCTGCAGGGACACACCCCCCTCTGACTCTCTCTGCAGGGACACACCCCTCTCCGACTCTCTCTGCAGGGACCCCCCACCCGGAAATATGCAGACACTCCACAGGGATCCATGGAGAAATCTGACACACTCAGCAGTGATCCACATACAAAGTGGACATACTCCCCGGAGACCGACAGGAAATAGAGACACACTCTCCAAGGAGACCAAGGAAATAGGAAGATACTCCGGACAGAACAAAAGAAAATAATGACACACTCACCAAGCGCCCCCGGGAAAAATGGGGACACTTGCCAGTGACCCCATGGGAATTCCGGAAAACTCTGCAGGGTCACACAGCAAATAAGGAAACTCCCCCAGTGACACACAACAACTCACTACAAACACCCCAGAGGCATGGCACAAATGCTAGAACACACACCCGGGACACCAAGCAAATCCCAACACAATCAAGAGGGTCTCCCAGCAAATCACAACACCTGCCCAGATATCTGCAGCAGATCCGAAAATACTCCCGAGGAATCCCCAGCATTTCACAACACACTCGCCCTGGCCACTAGTGAATCCTGACACACTCATGGAAAAACAACCAATCCTGACACACTCTCCAGATAAAAACACTAACTCCTGACAAACACCCCAGGAATCACCAGCAAATCCTGACACACTCCCCAGGGACCCGCAGCAAATCCCAACACACTCCCCAGGGACCCGCAGCAAATCCAGACACACTCCCCAAGGAAATGCATCAAATCACAACACACTCCCCAGGGACACACAACAAATCCCAACACACTCCCCAGGGACCCGCAGCAAATCCAGACACAGTCCCCAAGGAAATGCATCAAATCCCAACACACTCACCAGGGACCCACAGCAAATCCCTACACACTCCCAGGGACCCGCAGCATATCCCAACACACTCCCCAGGGACTCACAGCAAATCCCAACACTCCCCAGGGACCCACAGCAAATCCCAGCACATTCCCCAGGGACCCACAGCAAATCCAGACACACTCCCCAGGGACCCGCAGCACATCCTAACACACTCCCCAGGGACATACAGCAAATCCCGACACACTCCCCAGGGACCCACAGCAAATCCCAGCACTCCCCAGGGACCCACAGCACATCCCAACACATTCCCCAGGGAACTGCATCAAATCCCAACACACTCCCCAGGGACCCGCAGCAAATCCCGACACACTCCCCAGGGACACACAGCAAATCCCGACACACTCCCCAGGGACACACAGCAAATCCAGACACACTCCACAGGGACCCACAGCAAATCCAGACACACTTCACAGGGACACACAGCAAATCCAGACACACTGCACAGGGACCCACAGCAAATCCAGACACACTTCCCAGAGACCCACAGCAAATCCAGACACACTCCCCAGGGACCCACAGCAAATCCAGACACACTCCCCAGGGACCCACAGCAAATCCAGACACACTCCCCAGGGACCCACAGCAAATCCAGACACACTCCCCAGGGACCCACAGCAAATCCAGACACACTCCCCAGGGACCCACAGCAAATCCAGACACATTCCCAGGGACCCACAGCAAATCCCAACACACTCCCCAGGGAACTGCATCAAATCCCAACACACTCCCCAAGGACCCGCAGCAAATCCCAACACACTCCCCAGGGACACGCAGCAAATCCGAACACACTCCCCAGGGAACTGCATCAAATCCCAACATATTCCCCAGGGACACACAGCAAATCCGAACACACTCCCCAGGGACACGCAGCAAATCCCAATACACTCCCCAGGGACACGCAGCAAATCCCGATGCATCCCCCAGGGACACGCAGCAAATCCCGACACACTTTACAGGGAGATGCAGCAAATCCAATACAATTCACAGGGACATGCAGCAATTCCCGACATTATCCCCAAATTAAAACTATTTCCCCAGGGACATGCTGCAAATCCGGACACTGTCCTCAGTGGCCCCCAAGAACTACGGACACAGTCCATAGTGAACCCCAGGAAACATGGGGACACCCCACTGGGAACCAAATGAAATCCCGACAAACTTCCGAACGAGACATAAAAAATATGGACAAGCTCCCCAAAATCACACAGGAAATCCAAACACATTTCCCAGGGAAACAGATGAAATCTCGACAGGGGCCCACAATTAATACAAAACAAAACAGAATTACCTGGAAAAACTCAACAGGTCTGGCAGCATCGGCAGAGAAGAAAAGAGTTGACGTTTTGAGTCCTCATGACCCTTCAGCAGAACTAGAACTCCAGTTCTGTTGAAGGGTCATGAGGACTCGAAACGTCAACTCTTTTCTTCTCCGCCGATGCTGCCAGACCTGCTGCGTTTTTCCAGGTAATTCTGTTTTTTTCTCACAGTTAATACAAGCCCACTTTCCAGGGACACACCGTAAATACGCAAGCACTCTGGAGAGAGCAGAAGGATATACCGACAAGAACTTACAGGAAACTTGCAGCCACTCCCCAGGGTCCCCCTCGAAATTCCAAATAAACCACTCAGTGTCACACAGCAAATCCTGTCACACTCCCCAGGAACCCGTACCAAATCCCGACTCATTTCCCAAGGACTCACAACAAATCCCGACACAATCTCTAGGAACGGGCAGCAAATCCCAACACACTCCCCAGGGACACACAACAAATCCCAACACACTCCCCGGGACCCACAACAAATCCTAACACACTCGCCAGGGACCCACAGCAAATCCAAACACACTTGCCAGGGACACACAGCAAATCCCAACACACTCCGCAGGGACACACAGCAAATCCCAGTACACTCCCCAGGGACACACAGCAAATCCCAGCACACTCCCCAGGGACACACAGCAAATCCCAGCACACTCCCCAGGGATACACAGCAAATCCCAGTACACTCCCCAGGGACACACAGCAAATCCCCACACACTCCCCAGGGACACACAGCAAATCCCGACACACTCCCCAGGGACCCACAGCAAATCCCGACACACTCCCCAGGGACCCACAGCAAATCCCGACACACTCCCCAGGGACCCACAGCAAATCCCGACACACTCCCCAGGGACCCACAGCAAATCCCGACACACTCCCCAGGGACCCACAGCAAATCCCGACACACTCCCCAGGGACCCACAGCAAATCCCGACACACTCCCCAGGGACCCACAGCAAATCCCGACACACTCCCCAGGGACCCACAGCAAATCCCGACACACTCCCCAGGGACCCACAGCAAATCCCGACACACTGCCCAGGGACCCACAGCAAATCCCGACACACTGCCCAGGGACACACAGCAAATCCCGACACACTGCCCAGGGACACACAGCAAATCCCGACACACTCCCCAGGGACACACAGCAAATCCCGACACACTCCCCAGGGACACACAGCAAATCCCGACACACTGCCCAGGGACACACAGCAAATCCCGACACACTCCCCAGGGACACACAGCAAATCCCGACACACTCCCCAGGGACACACAGAAAATCCCGACACACTCCCCAGGGACACACAGCAAATCCCGACACACTCCCCAGGGACACACAGCAAATCCCGACACACTCCCCAGGGACACACAGCAAATCCCGACACACTCCCCAGGGACACACAGCAAATCCCGACACACTCCCCAGGGACACACAGCAAATCCCGACACACTCCCCAGGGACACACAGCAAATCCCGACACACTCCCCAGGGACACACAGCAAATCCCGACACACTCCCCAGGGACACACAGCAAATCCCGACACACTCCCCAGGGACACACAGCAAATCCCGACACACTCCCCAGGGACACACAGCAAATCCCGACACACTCCCCAGGGACCCACAGCAAATCCCGACACACTCCCCAGGGACCCACAGCAAATCCCGACACACTCCCCAGGGACCCACAGCAAATCCCGACACACTCCCCAGGGACCCACAGCAAATCCCGACACACTCCCCAGGGACCCACAGCAAATCCCGACACACTCCCCAGGGACCCACAGCAAATCCCGACACACTCCCCAGGGACCCACAGCAAATCCCGACACACTCCCCAGGGACCCACAGCAAATCCCGACACACTCCCCAGGGACCCACAGCAAATCCCGACACACTCCCCAGGGACACACAGCAAATCCCGACACACTCCCCAGGGACCCACAGCAAATCCCGACACACTCCCCAGGGACCCACAGCAAATCCCAACACACTCCCCAGGGACCCACAGCAAATCCCAGAACACTCCCCAGGGACACACAGCTAATCCCAGCAAACTCCCCAGGGACACACAGCAATTCCTGACACACTCCCCAGGGACCCACAGCAAATCCCGACACACTCCCCAGGGACACACAGCAAATCCAAACACACTCCCCAGGGACACACAGCAAATCCCGACACAGTCCCCAGGGACACACAGCAAATCCCGACACACTCCCCAGGGAACCACAGCAAATCCCGACACACTCCCCAGGGACACACAGCAAATCCCGACACACTCCCCAGGGACACACAGCAAATCCCGACACACTCCCCAGGGACACACAGCAAATCCCGACACACTCCCCAGGGACACACAGCAAATCCCGACACACTCCCCAGGGACACACAGCAAATCCCGACACACTCCCCAGGGACACACAGCAAATCCCGACACACTCCCCAGGGACACACAGCAAATCCCGACACACTCCCCAGGGACACACAGCAAATCCCGACACACTCCCCAGGGAACTGCATCAAATCCCAACACACTCCCCAGGGACCCGCAGCAAATCCCAACACACTCCCCAGGGACACACAGCAAATCCCAACACACTCCCCAGGGACCCGCATCAAATCCCAACACACTCCCCAGGGACCCGCAGCAAATCCAGACACAGTCCCCATGGAAATGCATCAAATCCCAACACACTCACCAGGGACCCGCAGCACATCCTAACACACTCCCCAGGGACACACAGCAAATCCCAACACACTCCCCATTGACACACAGCAAATCCCAACACACTCCCCAGGGACACACAGCAAATCCCAACACACTCCCCAGGGACACACAGCAAATCCCAACACACTCCCCAGGGACACACAGCAAATCCCAACACACTCCCCAGGGACACACAGCAAATCCCAACACACTCCCCAGGGACACACAGCAAATCCCAACACACTCCCCAGGGACACACAGCAAATCCCGACACACTCCACAGGCACCTACATCAAATCCAGACACACTCCACAGGGACACACAGCAAATCCAGACACACTCCACAGGGACCCAGAGCAAATCCCGACACACTCCACAGGGACACGCAGCAAATCCAAACACACTCCCCAGGGACCCACAGCAAATCCCGACACACTCCCCAGGGACACACAGCAAATCCAAACATGCCTCTGGGGGTCCGTAGCAATTCCCAAAGCAAAATCCAGCGAAGATCTGCACTTTGGATACACTCCCCAGGGAACTCAAGGAAATAGGGAGGTACTCCCGAAGCGCCCAGAGGAAATCCCGACAAATTCCCCATGGACCCTCGTGATATTTCGGGAAGCTACCCAAAATGACACAAGAAATGCAGAGACACATTCCAGGGGCACCCAAGGAATACGGAGACACTCCGGACAATCCAAAGGAAATGCCGACACAATCCCCAGGGAACCCCGGGAAATTCCAACAAACTCCCCAGGGACCTGCTGCAAATATGGAAACACCTCCGAGACAAACACAGCTAACCACAACACACGTCCCAGGGATAAAAACCAAAATAAAAACAAAAAACTGCGGATGCTGGAAATCCAAAACAAAAACAGAATTACCTGGAAAAACTCAGCAGGTCTGGCAGCATCGGTGGAGAAGAAAAGATTTGATGTTTCGAGTCCTCATGACCCTTCAACAGAACTGATCTTTCTTGACAAGGAGAGGGAAATTTCAGCTGCTTTAAGGGTGTGGGGGGGGGTGCGGGGGGGCGGTGCAGGGACTGGAGTGGGAGGGTTAGGATAGAAGCAGATCATCAAAAAATGTCACAGACAAAAGAACAAAATAACATAGAGGTGTTGAAGTTGGTGATATTATCTAAACAAATGTGCTGATTAATAATGGATGGTAGGGCACTCAAGGTATAGCTCTAGTGGGGGTGGGGGAGCATAACATATTTAAAAATAATGGAAATAGGTGGGAAAGAAAAATCTATATAAATTATTGGAAAAAAACAACAAAAGGAAGGGGGAAGCAAAAGAAAATGGGTGGGGATGGAGGAGGGAGCTCAAGACCTAAAGTTGCTGAACTCAATATTCAGTCCAGAAGGCTGTAAAGTGCCTAGTCGGAAGATGAGGTGCTGTTCCTCCAGTTTGCGTTGGGCTTCACTGGAACAATGCAGCAGGTCAAGGACAGACATGTGGGCAAGAGAGCAGGGTGGAGAGTTAAAGTGGCAAGCGACAGGGAGGTTTGGGTCCTTCTTGCAGACAGACGTCAGGTGTTTTGCAAAACGGTCGCCCAGTTTACGTTTTGTCTCTCCAATGTAGAGGAGACCACATTGGGAGCAACGAATGCAGTAGACTAAGTTGGGGGAAATGCAAGTGAAATGCTGCTTCACTTGAAAGGACTGTTTGGGGCCTTGGACAGTGAGCAGAGAGGAAGTGAAGGGGCAGGTATTACATCTTTTGTGTGGGCATGGGGTGGTGCCATAGGAGGGGGTTGAGGAGTAGGGGGTGATGGAGGAGTGGACCAGGTTGTCCCGGAGGGAGCGATCCCTACGGAATGCCGACAGTGGGGGTGAAGGGAAGATGTGTTTGGTAGTGGCATCATGCTGGAGTTGGCGGAAATGGCGGAGGATGATCCTTTGAATGCGGAGGCTGGTGGGGTGATAAGTGAGGACAAGGGGGACCCTATCATGTTTCTGGGAGGGAGGAGAAGGCGTGAGGGCAGATGCGTGGGAGATGGGCCGGACACGTTTGAGGGCCCTGTCAATGACTGTGGGTGGAAAACCTCGGTTAAGTAAGAAGGAGGACATGTCAGAGGAACTGTTTTTGAAGGTAGCATTATCGGAACAGATGCGACGGAGGCGAAGGAACTGAGAGAATGGGATGGAGTCCTTACAGGAAGCGGGGTGTGAGGAGCTGTAGTCGAGGTAGCTGTGGGAGTCGGTGGGTTTGTAATGGATATTGGTGGACAGTCTATCACCAGAGATTGAGACAGAGAGGTCAAGGAAGGGAAGGGAAGTGTCAGAGATGGACCACGTGAAAATGATGGAGGGGTGGAGATTGGAAGCAAAATTAATAAATTTTTCGAAGTTCCGATGAGAGCACGAAGCAGCACCAAAGTAATCATCGATGTACGGAGAAAGAGTTGTGGAAGGGGGCCGGAGTAGGACTGGAACAAGGAATGTTCCACGTACCCCATAAAGAGACAGGCATAGCTGGGGCCCATGTGGGTACCCATAGCCACACCTTTTATTTGGAGGAAATGAGAGGAGTTGAAGGAGAAATTGTTCAGCGTGAGAACAAGTTCAGCCAGACGGAGGAGAGTTGTGGTGGATGGGGATTGTTCGGGCCTCTGTTCGAGGAAGAAACTCGGGGCCCTCAGACCATCCTGGAGGGGGATGGAGGTGTAGAGGGATTGGACGTCCATGGTGAAGAGGAAGCGGCTGGGGCCAGGGAACTGGAAATTGTTAATGTGATGTAAGGGGTTGGAGGAATCACGGATGTAGGTGGGAAGGGACTGGAAAAGGGGAGAGAGAAGGGAGTCAAGATAACGAGAAATGAGATCCACGGGGCATGAGCAAGCTGACACAATGGGTCTGCCAGGACAGTTCTGTTTGTGGATTTTGGGTAGGAGATAGAAGCGGGCCATCCGAGGTTGGGCGACTATCAGGTTAGAAGCTGTGGGAGGAAGATCCCCAGAGGAGATGAAGTCAGTGACAGTCCTGGAAACAATGGCTCGATGTTCAGTGGTGGGGTCATGGTCCAGGGAGAGGTAGGAGGAAGTGTCTGCGAGGTAGAGGTCAGTGTGCCAGACAACAACATTACCACCCTTGTCAGCGGATTTGATGACAATGTCAGGGTTGGACCTGAGAGAATGGAGTGCAGTAAGTTCAGAGAGAGACAGGATAGAATGGGTGAGAGGAGCAGAGAAATTGAGACGACTAATGTCGCGCCGACAGTTCTCAATGAAAAGATCAAGAGAAGGTAAGAATCCAGAGGGAGGGGTCCAGGTGGAGGGAGAATATTGGAGGTGGGTGAAAGGATCCATTGAACGGGGAGAGGACTCCTGCCCAAAGAAGTGAGCCCGGAGACGAAGACAAGGGACCCTGGCTAATCCTGAAACTCCCCTCGGTTCCGCAGCAATTCCTGACCCTCTCCCCTTCGCCTGCAGGGAATCCAAACACACTCCCAGAGGATACGCAGCAAATCCAAATGAACTCCCCAGGTACGCGCAGCAAACACCGACAAAATCCCCAGGGACCCGCAGGAAACCCTGACACCCTCGCCAGGGACCTTAAGGATATGCGGTCGCACTCCTCCGGGACATGAAGACACAAAGTGAACACCGACTCCCTCCCCAGGCAACCCCAGGAAATACTGATACACTCCCCAGGTACTCGCAGCAAATCCCGGCACACTGCAAATCCGGAAGCAGTCCCCATGGGCCACAGCAAACACCGACACAGTCTCCAGAGACACACAGCAAATCCCGACTCAATACCCAGGGACACCAAGCAAATCCCGACACATTCGCCAGAGGCCTGCAGCCAATCCCACACACTCCCCAGGGTCAGCAGGTAAATCCCACACACTCCCCAGGGTCAGCAGGTAAATCCCACACACTCCCCAGGGTCAGCAGGTAAACCCCACACACTCCCCAGGGTCAGCAGGTAAATCCCACACACCCCCCAGGGTCAGCGGGTAAACCCCACACACCCCCCAGGGTCAGCGGGTAAACCCCACACACTCCCCAGGGTCAGCAGGTAAATCCCACACACTCCCCAGGGTCAGCAGGTAAATCCCACACACTCCCCAGGGTCAGCAGGTAAACCCCACACACTCCCCAGGGTCAGCAGGTAAATCCCACACACCCCCCAGGGTCAGCGGGTAAACCCCACACACCCCCCAGGGTCAGCGGGTAAACCCCACACACTCCCCAGGGTCAGCAGGTAAATCCCACACACTCCCCAGGGTCAGCAGGTAAATCCCACACACTCCCCAGGGTCAGCAGGTAAACCCCACACACTCCCCAGGGTCAGCAGGTAAATCCCACACACTCCCCAGGGTCAGCAGGTAAACCTCACACACTCCCCAGGGTCAGCAGGTAAATCCCACACACTCCCCAGGGTCAGCAGGTAAATCCCACACGATCCCCAGGAATAGGCTGCAAATGTTGATACTCGATGTAGGGACTCACCCTCCCCCAACCCCCGACAATCTCTGCAGGGACACCCCTCCACCGACACTCTCTGCAGGGACACCCCTCCACCGACACTCTCTGCAGGGACACCCCTCCACCGACACTCTCTGCAGGGACACCCCTCCACCGACACTCTCTGCAGGGACACACCCCCCTCCGACTCTCTCTGCAGGGACACACCCCCCTCCGACTCTCTCTGCAGGGACACACCCCCCTCCGACTCTCTCTGCAGGGACACACCCCCCTCCGACTCTCTCTGCAGGGACACACCCCCCTCCGACTCTCTCTGCAGGGACACACCCCCCTCCGACTCTCTCTGCAGGGACACACCCCCCTCCGACTCTCTCTGCAGGGACACACCCCCCTCCGACTCTCTCTGCAGGGACACACCCCCCTCCGACTCTCTCTGCAGGGACACACCCCCCTCCGACTCTCTCTGCAGGGACACACCCCCCTCCGACTCTCTCTGCAGGGACACACCCCCTCCGACTCTCTCTGCAGGGACACACCCCCCTCCGACTCTCTCTGCAGGGACACACCCCCCTCCGACTCTCTCTGCAGGGACACACCCCCCTCCGACTCTCTCTGCAGGGACACACCCCCCTCCGACTCTCTCTGCAGGGACACACCCCCCTCCGACTCTCTCTGCAGGGACACACCCCCCTCCGACTCTCTCTGCAGGGACACACCCCCCTCCGACTCTCTCTGCAGGGACACACCCCCCTCCGACTCTCTCTGCAGGGACACACCCCCCTCCGACTCTCTCTGCAGGGACACACCCCCCTCCGACTCTCTCTGCAGGGACACACCCCCCTCCGACTCTCTCTGCAGGGACACACCCCCCTCCGACTCTCTCTGCAGGGACACACCCCCCTCCGACTCTCTCTGCAGGGACACACCCCCCTCCGACTCTCTCTGCAGGGACACACCCCCCTCCGACTCTCTCTGCAGGGACACACCCCCCTCCGACTCTCTCTGCAGGGACACACCCCCCTCCGACTCTCTCTGCAGGGACACACCCCCCTCCGACTCTCTCTGCAGGGACACACCCCCCTCCGACTCTCTCTGCAGGGACACACCCCCCTCCGACTCTCTCTGCAGGGACACACCCCCCTCCGACTCTCTCTGCAGGGACACACCCCCCTCCGACTCTCTCTGCAGGGACACACCCCCCTCCGACTCTCTCTGCAGGGACACACCCCCCTCCGACTCTCTCTGCAGGGACACACCCCCCTCCGACTCTCTCTGCAGGGACACACCCCCCTCCGACTCTCTCTGCAGGGACACACCCCCCTCCGACTCTCTCTGCAGGGACACACCCCCCTCCGACTCTCTCTGCAGGGACACACCCCCCTCCGACTCTCTCTGCAGGGACACACCCCCCTCCGACTCTCTCTGCAGGGACACACCCCCCTCCGACTCTCTCTGCAGGGACACACCCCCCTCCGACTCTCTCTGCAGGGACACACCCCCCTCCGACTCTCTCTGCAGGGACACACCCCCCTCCGACTCTCTCTGCAGGGACACACCCCCCTCTGACTCTCTCTGCAGGGACACACCCCTCTCCGACTCTCTCTGCAGGGACCCCCCACCCGGAAATATGCAGACACTCCACAGGGATCCATGGAGAAATCTGACACACTCAGCAGTGATCCACATACAAAGTGGACATACTCCCCGGAGACCGACAGGAAATAGAGACACACTCTCCAAGGAGACCAAGGAAATAGGAAGATACTCCGGACAGAACAAAAGAAAATAATGACACACTCACCAAGCGCCCCCGGGAAAAATGGGGACACTTGCCAGTGACCCCATGGGAATTCCGGAAAACTCTGCAGGGTCACACAGCAAATAAGGAAACTCCCCCAGTGACACACAACAACTCACTACAAACACCCCAGAGGCATGGCACAAATGCTAGAACACACACCCGGGACACCAAGCAAATCCCAACACAATCAAGAGGGTCTCCCAGCAAATCACAACACCTGCCCAGATATCTGCAGCAGATCCGAAAATACTCCCGAGGAATCCCCAGCATTTCACAACACACTCGCCCTGGCCACTAGTGAATCCTGACACACTCATGGAAAAACAACCAATCCTGACACACTCTCCAGATAAAAACACTAACTCCTGACAAACACCCCAGGAATCACCAGCAAATCCTGACACACTCCCCAGGGACCCGCAGCAAATCCCAACACACTCCCCAGGGACCCGCAGCAAATCCAGACACACTCCCCAAGGAAATGCATCAAATCACAACACACTCCCCAGGGACACACAACAAATCCCAACACACTCCCCAGGGACCCGCAGCAAATCCAGACACAGTCCCCAAGGAAATGCATCAAATCCCAACACACTCACCAGGGACCCACAGCAAATCCCTACACACTCCCAGGGACCCGCAGCATATCCCAACACACTCCCCAGGGACTCACAGCAAATCCCAACACTCCCCAGGGACCCACAGCAAATCCCAGCACATTCCCCAGGGACCCACAGCAAATCCAGACACACTCCCCAGGGACCCGCAGCACATCCTAACACACTCCCCAGGGACATACAGCAAATCCCGACACACTCCCCAGGGACCCACAGCAAATCCCAGCACTCCCCAGGGACCCACAGCACATCCCAACACATTCCCCAGGGAACTGCATCAAATCCCAACACACTCCCCAGGGACCCGCAGCAAATCCCGACACACTCCCCAGGGACACACAGCAAATCCCGACACACTCCCCAGGGACACACAGCAAATCCAGACACACTCCACAGGGACCCACAGCAAATCCAGACACACTTCACAGGGACACACAGCAAATCCAGACACACTGCACAGGGACCCACAGCAAATCCAGACACACTCCCCAGAGACCCACAGCAAATCCAGACACACTCCCCAGGGACCCACAGCAAATCCAGACACACTCCCCAGGGACCCACAGCAAATCCAGACACACTCCCCAGGGACCCACAGCAAATCCAGACACACTCCCCAGGGACCCACAGCAAATCCAGACACACTCCCCAGGGACCCACAGCAAATCCAGACACATTCCCAGGGACCCACAGCAAATCCCAACACACTCCCCAGGGAACTGCATCAAATCCCAACACACTCCCCAAGGACCCGCAGCAAATCCCAACACACTCCCCAGGGACACGCAGCAAATCCGAACACACTCCCCAGGGAACTGCATCAAATCCCAACATATTCCCCAGGGACACGCAGCAAATCCGAACACACTCCCCAGGGACACGCAGCAAATCCCAATACACTCCCCAGGGACACGCAGCAAATCCCGATGCATCCCCCAGGGACACGCAGCAAATCCCGACACACTTTACAGGGAGATGCAGCAAATCCAATACAATTCACAGGGACATGCAGCAATTCCCGACATTATCCCCAAATTAAAACTATTTCCCCAGGGACATGCTGCAAATCCGGACACTGTCCTCAGTGGCCCCCAAGAACTACGGACACAGTCCATAGTGAACCCCAGGAAACATGGGGACACCCCACTGGGAACCAAATGAAATCCCGACAAACTTCCGAACGAGACATAAAAAATATGGACAAGCTCCCCAAAATCACACAGGAAATCCAAACACATTTCCCAGGGAAACAGATGAAATCTCGACAGGGGCCCACAATTAATACAAAACAAAACAGAATTACCTGGAAAAACTCAACAGGTCTGGCAGCATCGGCAGAGAAGAAAAGAGTTGACGTTTTGAGTCCTCATGACCCTTCAGCAGAACTAGAACTCCAGTTCTGTTGAAGGGTCATGAGGACTCGAAACGTCAACTCTTTTCTTCTCCGCCGATGCTGCCAGACCTGCTGCGTTTTTCCAGGTAATTCTGTTTTTTTCTCACAGTTAATACAAGCCCACTTTCCAGGGACACACCGTAAATACGCAAGCACTCTGGAGAGAGCAGAAGGATATACCGACAAGAACTTACAGGAAACTTGCAGCCACTCCCCAGGGTCCCCCTCGAAATTCCAAATAAACCACTCAGTGTCACACAGCAAATCCTGTCACACTCCCCAGGAACCCGTACCAAATCCCGACTCATTTCCCAAGGACTCACAACAAATCCCGACACAATCTCTAGGAACGGGCAGCAAATCCCAACACACTCCCCAGGGACACACAACAAATCCCAACACACTCCCCGGGACCCACAACAAATCCTAACACACTCGCCAGGGACCCACAGCAAATCCAAACACACTTGCCAGGGACACACAGCAAATCCCAACACACTCTCCCAGGGACACACAGCAAATCCCAGCACACTCCCCAGGGACACACAGCAAATCCCAGCACACTCCCCAGGGATACACAGCAAATCCCAGTACACTCCCCAGGGACACACAGCAAATCCCAGCACACTCCCCAGGGACACACAGCAAATCCCAGCACACTCCCCAGGGACCCGCAGCAGAACCCCATATTGAACCCGTAAATGAGTGCTTAGTTTTCGATTAAACCCTATAACTACCGACACAGTCATTAGAGACATTCTCTAGATACAGACAAACTGTACGGTGAGCCCTCTAAAAACCAACATACTTCCCGTGGTCCAGTGGAAATGCTCTGACATGCCCCTTGACACCCTGCAAGTCCTCTCTCACACCCCTGGGAATTCTGGCAAATGCTGACTCACGAGCGGGAGTAAACCTCTACCAAATTGCACTGTCCTAGGGAACACACTTTAAATGCACACACAGTCCACGGGATTTCCTATAAATACTGCAACTGTCCCCAGGGATCCCTTTTTAATACTGATGCACTCCCCGGGGATCCCTTATAAATAGTGAGACACACCCCGTTTATCACCTATAATTACCGACAAGCTCCTCGGAGGCCCTCTTTAAGGAAATGACTCAAGCCCGGGAACGCGCTAAAATACCATCATGTGCCCCAGAGACCACTACCAAGACAATATACTCCCCCGAGACCCCCCATAAATAATCACATACTTTCAAGATCCTGTATAATAATTAATATTTTTCATTAATTCATGGGATGTGGGCTTCGCTTTTTAGGCCAGGATATGTTGCTCATCTCCAGTTGTCCTTGAGAAGGTGTTGGTGAGCTGCCTTCCTGAACCGCTAAAGTCCATGTGATGAAGGTACACTCAGAGTGCTGCTCTGGAGGTCGTTCCAGGAATTTAACACAGCGAGAGCGAAGGAACAGCGATATATTTCCAAGTAAGGGTGGTGAGTGATTTGTTTTGGGTGGAACATCCAGGTGGTGTTGTTCCTATCTTTCTACTGCACCTGTCCTTCCAGATGGTAGTGGTCGACATTTTGGAAAGTGCTGTAGAAGGAGTCTTGGCGAATTCCTGCAGTGCAACGTGTAGATGGTACACACTGCTGCTACTGTGCCTCGGTGTTGGAGGGAGTGAATGTTTGTGGATGTGGTGCCAATCAAGCAGCCTTGTTTTGTCTCTGGGTGGTGTCAAGCTCCTTGACTGGTGATAGAGCAGCATTCAGCCAGGCAAGTTTGGAGTATGCATCACACTCCTGCCGTGTGCCTTGTAGATGGAAGACAGGCTTTGGGGAATCAGGAGGTGAGTTAGTCATCACATGATTACAAGCCTCTGACATGCTCTTGTAGCCACAGTATTTACATGGCCAGTCAAGTTCAGTTTCAGGTCAATGGTAACCCCCAGGATGTTGATTGTGGCAAATTGGTTAATGCTAATGCTATTGAACATCAAGGGGCAATGTTTAGATTCTCTCTTGTTGAAGATGGTCATTGCCTGGCAATTTTGTGACGTGAATATCACTTGTCAGCCCAAGCCTGGAAATTACACAGCTCCTGCTGCATTTGAGCATGGTCTGTTTCAGTATCTGAGGAGTCATGAATGGTGCTGAACATTGTGTAAGAATCAACAAACAACCCCATTTCTGACTTTATGATGGAATAATTGCAATTGGTGAAGCAGCTGAAGATGGTAGGACCCACGCACTAATTTAGGAACTCCTGCAGTGATGTCCTGCAGCTGAGATGACTGAGCCCCATCAAACACAACCTTCTTCCTTTATGCAAGTTTGACTAAATCTGCAATTGACTGAAGTGTTGGAAGGGCCCTTTTATGCCACACTCAGTCAAATGTGGCCTTGATGTCAACTGCAGTCAATGCCAGCTCACCTTGGTTATTCTGCCTTTTTGTCCATATTTCATCCAATGATTGCTGATTGACCCTGGCGGACACCAAACTCGATGTCAGTGAGCAGGTTATTGTGAAGCAAGTGGCACTGTTGCTGACCTGTTCAATCACTTTACTAATGATGGAGGGTAGACTGAAGGGGCAGGAATTGTCCCATTTTTAGGTCTGTATGGTGCTACTCCTGGCGTGACCTCTTGCACTCTTCATTGAACCAGGCTTGATGGTAATGGTAGAGTGGGGAATATGCCAGTCCATGAGGAGACAGAGTGTGTTCGAGTGCATTTCTGCTGTTGATGATGGCCCACAGTGCCTCATGCTTGCATAGCCTTGAATTACAATATACGTTCGAAATCTATCCCAGTTAGCATGGTCGTAGTGCCGAACAGCACGATGGAGGGTATGCTCAATGTGAAGGCTGGGCTTCGTCTCCAGATTGACTGTGTAGTGGCCATTCCTACTGATCCTGCCATGGACAGATGCATCTCTGGCAGGCAGGTTGGTGAGGTGAGAGCCAAAGATTAATTTGCCACTCTTGTTGGCTCCTTCACCACATGCCGCAGACCCAATCGAGCAGCTATGTCATTTTGCAATCACCCAGCTCGTTAAGCAGTGGGGCTACTGAGCCACTCCTGGTGATGAACATTGAATTCACCAACCCAAAGTCCATTCTGCACCCTTGCCATACGCAGTGTTTCCTTCAATTGATGTTCAACATGGAGGTGCACTGACCCCTCACCTGAGGTTGGGCGGTACTTGTTAATCAGCGGGAGGTTTCCTTGCCCACGTTTGATCTGATTCCATGATGCAATCTGCCAATGGGGGGATTTGAACCCGGGTCCACAGAGCATTACCCTCGGTCTCTGGATTACTGGTCCAGCGAAGTTAAAACTAAGCAATCACCGCCCCATCCCACAGACCCCCTTTAAATACTGACAGATTGCCCGCGGATCCCCAGTAAATACTGACACACTCCCCGGAGACCCTCTATAAATACTGAAAAACACCCCGGAGTCCCCCTATAATTACTGACTCACTCCCTACAAAAACCCGTTAAATACTGACATTCTTCCCAGAGATCCGGTGTAAATACTAACACACTCCCCTGAGACCCCATATCAATACTGACACTATCCCGGGGGAGGGGCACCTGTTAATCACAGATTCACAGAATCACATGGTGCAAAGAGGTCCTTCGGCCCAATGAGTCTGCACTGTCATGTGGGAAACACCTGACCTACCTAATTAAACCCATTTCCCAGCCCTTGGCCCATAGCCTTGAATGTTATGATGTGCCAAGTGCTCATCCAGGTACTTTTTAAAGGATGTGAGGCAACCCGCCTCCACCACCCTCCCAGGCAGCGCATTCCAGACCGTCACCACCCTCTGGGTAAAAATGTTTTTCCTCACATAACCCCTAAACCTCCTGCCCCTCACCTTCAACTTGTGTCTCCTTGTGACTGACCCTTCAACAAAGGGAACAGCTGCTCCCTGCCCTACCTTTCCATGCTATTCATGATAATGTACACCTTGATCAGGTCGTCCCTCAATCTTCTCTGCTGCAACGAAAACAACCAAGACCACCCAACCTCTATTCATAACTTTAGTGTTTCATCCCAGTCAATATCCTGGTGCATCTCCTCTGCAAAGCTTCCTGTGCAATCACATCCTTCCTTAATACTGTCTCATTCCCTGGAGACCCCCTTTAAATACTGACATACTCCCCGGGCTTCCCTAAAAATACTGAGAGTCCACAGACACGCCCTATAAAAACTGACACAATCCCCATAGAGTCGGCTGTAAAGGCTGACATAGTCCCCAGAGTCTCATCTAAATACTGACACACTCAGTGTAGAGACCCATTAAATAGTAACACCAACTGCCCCTCCACCCCCGAGAGCACCAGCAAATATGGACACACTCCCCGGAGAGACCCTATAATTACAGACAAGCTCACTGGAGATACTCTATAAAGACTGACAGTCTCCCAGGGCAGCCACTATAAAGACCGACACTCTCTCGTACAAATAATTACACAATCCCTGGGGGCACCCTGTAAATACTGACACACTCCCAGTTGGTCTACCTAAATACTGACACACTCTCTGTGCACCACTGTAAATGTTGACACACTGCCTGGTCAACCCCTGTAAATACTGGTACTCTCCCTAGGGTTACCTTGTAAATACTGGCACACTGCCTGGCAATTGTCTGCAAATACTGACACATTCTGCATGGTCAACCTGCAAATACTGGCACACTCCGCAGGGGCACTTTATTAATACTGACACACAACACAGTGACCTCGTGTAAATGCTGACACACTCCCTGGAGACAATCTGTAAATGCTGACACACTCCTTGGGGATACTCTGTAAATACTGATACACTCACTGGGGATAGCCTGTAAATACTGGCACAGTCCCCAGTGCTAGCCTGTGAATAATAAAACACATCACAATGACCTACTGTACATATTGACACGTTACCCGGGATCACCCAGTAAATACTGACACACTCCCTGGGAAACCTGATAAATACTGACACATCCATCAAAATCCCCTTAAATATTGAGACAGTCGATTCAAGCTGTATATCCTGACATAACAACCAAAGAAGAACATCAATATACCAAAACACTCGTCGGGGAAGAAGTAGCAAATATTGAAATGCTGCATAACTTGTCTGGCGAACACTAACATTTTTCCCTGGGGCACCCACCATGGAGAAACACACGGAAGAAAAGACAAACTCACTTCACTCTCCCTCTAAATATGGAGACCGGTCCCCAGGAACCCACTGTAATTATTGATACATAACACCGGGGACCCTTGTGATACTGGCACATGCCCCACGGAAACCCTATAAAAATTGACTAACGACTCAGGGAAGACAAGTAATCCATACCATACTCCCCGGGCTCAACTCTAAATACAGACACTGTCAATTTGGATTCTGGTGAACTCTGACAATCTCACAATGAACAGCCTTTAAATGCTGAATCTGTCAGCAGAGAACACGTTGAATACCAACATACACCCCAGTGAACCATATGTAATAAATTACACAGCCCCAGGACTTACTGTTAACAGGGTCACACGCCTCGCGATCCCCTGCAAATACTGACACACAGGTGGAGAACGCCTTGTTAGTACTGACACACAGACAGGGGAGGCATTGAAAAGGCTAACACGCAAACCAGAGACAAATCACTAGACCATCCAACACCGCTACCTGCCCACAACTCCCCCGCCCCGCGACCACACCACCTGCACCCCGGCTCCCTAGTTGATACTACGTGAGTTAATACTGATATCGCCTCCCACCCCAACAAAGGCCCTGTAAACAATGACATGCACAAACAAATGATCAACTGTAACTAATGAGACACCACCCATGGTCCCCCTGTAAATACTGACACGCTCCCCAGGGACACCATATTAATACTGACACGCTCATCATGGTCACCCTATTAAAGCTGATGCACATCATAATGATCCCCTCTAAATGCTGACAAACTCCTTGGGTAAACTTTGTAAATAATATCTGCATTGATGGTCATCTTTTGAGGTTCTCCAGACTTTCGAACAGATCTGCAAATTAGAGGTTAGGTGCTGTGCCCCCGCAATTTATAATGGACGGTAGAGATATAACAGGGAATTATAGACCAGTCACCTTAATGTCGGCAGTGGGGAAAATTCTAGAGTCCATTATTAAAGATTTAATAGCTGAGCACTTTTTAAAAAATGTCTGAATCGGACAGTCGGTATGGATTTATGAAATGGACATCATGCTTGACAAATCTACTGGAATTATCCAAGGATGTAACCAGTCGATAAAAACAAAAAACTGCAGCTGCTGGAAATCCAAAACAAAAACAGAATTACCTGGAAAAACTCAGCAGGTCTGGCAGCATTGGCGGAGAAGAAAAGAGTTGATGTTTCGAGTCCTCATGACCCTTCAGCAGAACTGAGTAATATTAGGAGAGGGGTGAAATATAACTAGTTGAGTTGATTAGGGAAAGCCAGTGGTTTAAGTGGACTTTCAGAAAGCTTTCGATAAAGTCGGCCATAAGAGATTAGCATGTAAAATTAAAGCGCATGGGGTTGGGGGAAGAGTATTGAGCTGGATAGAAAACTGTTTGGCAGACAAGAAAAAAAGAGTAGGAATAAACTGCTCTTTATTTCTGAATGGCAAGCAGGGACAATTGGGGCACCACAGGGATCAATGCTGGGACCCCAGCTTTTCACAATGTATATTAGTGATTTGAAAGCGGGAACTATATATAATATCTGCAAAATTTGTAGATGACACAAAGCTGGGTGGGAGGGTGAGCTGTGAGGAGGATGCAGAAATGCATCAGTGTGATTTGGACAAGCTGACTGAGTGGGAAAATATGTGGCAGCTGCCGTATAATGTGGATAACATGAGGTTATCCAGTTTGGTGGCAAAAACAGGAAGGCAGATTATTAGTTGAATGGCTATAAATTGAGAGATGCGAATGTCCTGGGTGCCCTCGAACACCGGTCACCAACGGTAAGCATGTAGGTGCAGCAGGCGTTAAAGAAGGCAAATGGCATGTTGACATTCGTAGCAAGAGGATTCGAGTACAGGGGCAGGGATGTCTTGCTGCAATTATACAGGGCCTTGGTGAGACCACACCTGGACAAGATTGTGCAGCTTTTATCTCCTTAACTGTGGAAGGATGTTATTTATATAGAGGGAGCGCAGCGAACGTTTACCAGACTGATTCCAGGGATGGCGCGACTGGCACATAAAGAGAGATTGAATCTGTTAGGATTATGTTCGTTGGAGTTCAGAAGAATGAGGAGGGTCTCATAAAAACCTATCAAATTCTAACAAGACTAGATGGTATAGATGCAGGAAGGATGTTCCCGATGGTGGGGGAGTCCAGAACCTGTGGCCACAGTCTGATGATACAGGGAAGATCATCTCGGACTGAGATGAGGAGAAATTCCTTGACCCAGAGATTGGTGAGCCTGTGGAATTCACTTCCAATGAAAGTAGTTGAGGCCAAAATATTGTTTTCAAGAAGGAGTAAGATGTAGACCTTGGGGTGAAAGAGGTCAAAGGAGGTTGCAGAAAGCAGGATTAGCCTGTTGAGTTGGATGAACAGCCATGATCATAATGAATAGCGGAGTAGGCTTGAATGGTCGAATCGCCTACTCCCGCCCCTATTTCCATTGTATGTTTCTATATAAATGCTGACACACTCCCTGGGGATAATTGCTAAATGCTATCACACACCTGTGGACACTCTGCAAGGTGTCCCATGAAGGTATTTGACATGCGCCCAGGATCCCCCTCTGAATACTGACACCCCCCCCCGTTCAACCAAGGGACCCTCTGTAAATAAAGGCACACTCCCAGCATCCCCCTGTAAATGCTGACACACACCCCGGGGAACCCCTGTAATCACTAACACACTCCCCGGTGCCCGCTGTAAGCACTGACACGCATCCCAGTGTCTCCCTGTAAGCACTGATACACTCCCCAAGAACCCCCTTTAAAAACTGACATAATCCCTGTGGACAGCCTGTAAATACTGAAACACCACCCAGGGACCTCCTGTAAATACTGGCACCCTCCGAGGAATCCCCTATTAAAACTGAAATATTGCTGCAGGGCCAATGCGATATATAATCATTTCTCAGGAACTCCTGTAAACATACACATTATAATTGGAGTGTTGTCACACGCTGTCACAGCCAATGTGTCAGTGCTACAGATGGATGGAATTTGTGGACAGCAGGACTCTCCTGGAGTGTCACATCTGCAGAAAGTGTCTCTACGTTAAGACACACTTGGCGTCATTGAGCAGGTGCCTGAAGATCCGTTGAGGGGCTGCGGGGCCTACTGTATATAGTGTCTGCCTGTGTGGTTACAATGCAATCAAAAACCTGCATGTTTGATTCATATCACTGACCATGAGGCTTAGTGATGGAGATTCTCCTGAATAAACTGCATTTTAAAACTTATGTTTCAGTGAATGTGAACTTATTCCAGTCTCAGTAATTATTGCTCTGGAGAAAGGACAATAATATATACCAGAAGGAAGTGAGACACAAAAAGTTTTGTTTCTGCTGCAATTGTTACATCTCAGTGTCACATGAACACAAATCCGGAAATAGATATTCCTCGGGACTTTGTAAATAGATGCAGGAATAAACCATTGAGCCCATGGAGCCTGAAGCATTGTTCAATAAGATCATGGTTAACATTCCACCTCTAGTCCAACTTCTGCATTATACCCACGTCCTTCATCCCTTTAGTACTCAATGAAGGTGAAGTTTTTGCTGGAGTATAATCAGCGAATGAACACCCACATTCACTTTGTGTAGAGAAATCCAATGATTCTGAACTATTTGAGTGAAGTCATTTCAACTCAACTCAGTCCTAAATGGCTGTCCTGTAATTCTGAAAAGATAGTCCATAGTTCGAAACTGTTAAGCAAGGCACAGCGAATGTCTACCCTGTCGATCCCCTTAATGATCTGCGCAGTTAAATGTGATACACTTCTTATTCTTCCAAATAAAGTGGAATATAAATGTTGTTCACCTAATTCCTCTTCATAACACAGTCCCCACTCACAGGGGTCAGTAAAGTGAACAGTGACTTCGATCACTCGAAGACAAGTGGAAACTTCTTCAGAGGGGGAGACCCAACTGGTACAAATCTCTGTAAATGATAATTAGAGAGTTATCACAAGTTGCATTAATGCAAGTCACATTGCACCAATGAATACATTAGTGATACAGGTGTTCAGTTCACAGGGAAAGGAAACCTGTACTGCAGGATACATCATCCTGCCAGTTCCACACCATTGGACACAGCACCGAGAGGCTCTGGGAGAACATTGCGTGTTTCAATAGAGCACTAAACAGAAGCATTGAGGGCAATCAAATGATACAATCCTGCTCATTCTGATAAATAACTATCTATTTCAACAGTCCTGAGAAAAATACCATTCAGTGAGAGAAACCCGTCTGCCTTTTACTGCGGAGACCAGCTCATTGCTGAATAAGAAGTGGGATGCTTTAGAGAATGTCGTCTGCCCTTTCAATGCCTCTAACTTTATTCAGTTTTATATTTAAATAGTATCATAGATAGACAATTTCTTCCAACATCTTGTATATGCAAAGCAAAATGAATTTGATAAAACATCCCAACATGGTTCTCATGGGAAGTTACCAGGAAAATGATGGCGAGTCACAAAAACAATGTTGCAGGGAATGAGACAAACAGTTTGCAGAAGCAGGGGAATGTTAAGGAGCACCTCAAAGGAGGAAACAGAGGTGGAGAGGGTGAGGAACTGAACCTCAGCATCTGGGGCCAAGTTAGCTGAAATTTGGGTTACCGCTGGTGTAGAGATTAATAATATGGAACCTCTCTACACTTCAATCTTTGTGGACATATTGGAGAGGTGTGGGTCCGCAGATTATTAAATAGATAGGGTGGGTCAGGACCATGAGGGATCTGATACCTGGGAGGGGTGTTGGGGACTGCTGGAGTCACAGAAAGAGACAGGGGGCGTCAAGGCCATGAGTGGCTTTAATATCTGACAGGGGTCTGGGACTGCATTCTATTACAGAGAGGGGGTGGGGGCTAGGCCAATGGAGGGATTTAAATCTGGGATCAGTGTGGGACTGCAAAGTGTTAGAGAGGAGGTGGGACAGGGCCTTGGAGGGATTTAATATCTGGGAGTAGTGTGGGGTTGCAGAGTGTTACAGAGAGGAGGTGGGACAGGGCAATGGAGGGATTTGATATCTGGGAGCAGTGTGGGGTTGCAGAGTGTTACAGAGAGGAGGTGGGACAGGGCCTTGGAGGGATTTAATATCTGGGAGCAGTGTGGGGCTGCAGAGTGTTACAGAGAGGAGGTGGGACAAGGCCTTGGAGGGATTTAATATCTGGGAGCAGTGTGGGACTGCAGAGTGTTACAGAGAGGAGGTGGGACAGGGCAATGGAGGGATTTGATATCTGAGCGCAGTGTGGGGTTTCAGAGTGTTACAGAGAAAAGGTGAGAAAGGGACACATGGGGAGTTAATATCTGGGAGCAGTGTGGGACTGCAGAGTGTTACAGAGAGGAGGTGGGACAGGGCAATGGAGGGATTTAATATCTGGGATGTGAGGGACTGCAGAGCGTTACAGAGAGGAGGTGGGACAGGGCCTTGGAGGGATTTAATATCTGGGATGTGTGGGACTGCAGAGCATTACAGAGAGGAGGTGGGAAAGGGACACGTGGGGAGTTAATATCTGGGAGGGGTGTGGGATTGCAGAGAATTACTGGGAAAGAGATGGACAGGGTCATGGATGGAATGGAAAACAATGAAGATAATTTTGAAATCGCGTGTGAACCATGCCCAGTGTGTGTTAGCGAGCAATGGACTTGATCAGTGAGCAGGGTTAGGTGAGTGTAAGGAAAGAGGCAACAGGTTTCTGAATGAGCCATAGCATTACCAGCTAGGATTGTGTTTGAATAGTCACACCGAGGGTGATCCAATGATGGAAGGAACATTCCAGAAGCAGATGAATTGAGGCCTCGGCGACTGACTGGAAAATGAGCAAGTGACAATTGTGTAAAAGGCCAGAAAACCTGATCCATCAGCAAGAAATTGATGGTGTGTCTGTCATTTAATCCAACACGGGCTAATGGAAACATCGCCCAGAAACTGGGCATTTAAATATTAACTGAAGCAGAGAACAAGAGTGAAATGTTGTCTGAATATTAAGCCACTGCTCTGTCTGAGTCAGAATCGTTCAGTGTTCCCAGAATATATTCCTGATGCTGGAGAATATTCTTGTCTGCATTACATGATCATATGGAATCAACAATCAATGGAAAAAACCAAGCAGCTCAGAAGAAAGGGACTGAATCCTGAGCAGACTGCAAAGCAACACAACTATCCCCGAGATGTAAATGAACAGAGTTAGAAACAGTTCAGAAACATTTACCGAGCATAACAGTTGAGCAGTTGTGGTAGAAACCATTTTCAGTGAAAAAAAATGCTATTTTCAGCCAATTTTCGAAGAGAAACGATTCTTTGCTTCTCCTGAGAGAAGCATATGTTCGATTCACTGGACGCCTGATTTGCAGCCAGAAAAGCCTGTGCGCAGCCTCTCAGGTACGTATTCCTATTCGTGTCAATCTGTCGCACAGAACAAATGCAACTGTCATGCAGGTCACAGAGTCTAGCTAAACAGAAATAATTGGTGCAAGCACAAAGGGTAATTGAAACATGCACTCTGTTCACTTCAAAAAGCATAATGCTCATTTGGACAACAGTGACAGATATTCAATCCAGTGTGGCAGGTAAACTGGCTCAGTGAACAGCGGCGCCTACCCAAGTAATGAAGAGCATTTCCCTGCAGTAAAGAATCAGGAGTTGGAGCTCGTAAAATTCTGTCTTAAAAATAAAAATATAGTCCCATATTTCCTAGAGACACCAAAATCAGTTTATCCCAGGATTAACCGTATTCTAATGACAAACATTCACAACCCTCTGGATTGAAGGATGCCAGAGATTCACAGCCATTTGAATTATATAATGTCTCCTGGTCTCTGCTCTAAAACGGCAGGCAATAGCATAGTGGCATTTTCCCTGGCCTAGCATTTCAGAGGCCCGGGGTGATGCTCTTGGCGCTGGGGGTTGGACACTCACAATGGTAGAATCAAAATTTCAATACAATCAAAGTCAGGAATGAAAACTCTGAGAATCACCACAAAACTATTGCCGATTGTCCAAATAAAAACATCTGGTTCACTAATGTTCTTTAGGGAAGGACATCCGCCATCATTACCTGGTCGGAGTCCGGACCCTGAGCAATGTTTTTGGCTGATAAATGTCACCTGAAAAAGGACAGATAGGGTTAGGCAATAAGTGCTGTCCTAGGCAGCAGCGCTTACATTTCATGAAACAATATTGGAAAAAAAGGATCAGCCCCTTACCCTGAGACAGCATCCCTGTGTTTCCAACTCCCAACCTGGGGAAACAATCTCTCAGCATCCAGCATGTAAAGCGCTGGCAGAATCGTAACTGTTTAAATGGGATCACCATTTCATTTTTCTTAACGCCTGAGAAAATATGTCCAGCTTTTCATCATAGGATAATGCCCTCACCCCAGTGAGTTATTTAGTGAAAATTAACTGCATCGCGTCCACTGCAAGTATATCCATTCTAAAATATGGAGATTAGCACTACACAGAGCATTCCAGATGTAGTTTCACCAAGACACTGTACAAGTGCAGCAACACTGACTACCCAGCACCACCACCTCTCACAGCACTACTGCCCCCCTTCTGCCCTGCACAATGCAAAACACCAGCTCCCCACCAATTGACCCGGCACTTCCCACTGCCATAAAAACCCACATAAACACCTTCCCGCCTCCACACACCTGGCCATGCATAGAACCACCCCCCCATCTCTCCTTTTCCACCGGCATTATCCACAGTCCACATGCCAATTGCACATCTGGCTCACCCAGTGGATTCACTGGTTTGGCGTGAATCAATCCATCCCTAATTCTGAGATGTTCTCCTTCACCCTTCTTCTCCGCTCTGGCCTGGAACTCACACCTCACAAGAACAAAACCGTTACTCCTTGCAGCTCAAAATACCACTCCCAGCATCAGTGCCACTGGCATCATTAAAATAAGCCAAGGGAATTGTAGTTTGGGGTTGAGACTGAACTTTTCTTCATGAGGCCGACAATTTTGGGGGTGGGGAGGCGGGGTGGAGGGGAAGCGGGGGAATGGTGTTGGTGGAAAAGTGGAACTGGCTGCTTGGAGCTGGGATGTGATATCTGGATTCATGTTTGGAGAGTGCCAGTGTTCCATGGACAGAGCTGGGGAGGGAGAGGACCGAGGGTTTGGAGCTGGGATGTAATATTCGAATTCCAGCTTGGAGACTGCTGGTGTTCCAGGGACAGAGCCTGGGAGGGGTGGAGCTGGAGGTTTGGAGATGGGATGTCATATTGGGAATCCAGACCTGAGAGGACTGGAGTTCTAAGGACAGAGCTGGGGAGGGAGTGGATTCGAAGATTAGGGAATGGGATGTGACATGCGGATTCAAGTTTGGAGAGTGATGTTGTTCCAGGGACAGAGGCTCGCTAGAGCTATGTTTGATACAAAAACCAACAGATTATTACATTGATTTGAAACAACTTAACAGATGGACTGCAGCAGGGATGTTGACTGGGGAAAAAAATCACAGGAAATTATTATGCAGCCAGAACAAATTAGCACAAAGCAAATGATACAGTTGGATATTTTACTAAGGGATTGGATTGCAATGGACATCTTCCTACAATTAAACAGGGCATTGACGAGTGTGCACTGCCCTGGTGCCTTCTGGGCCATTTTGATCTCCTTCCCTAATTTCCTAATAAAGTTTTACGACTGCTGGAGAGAGTGCTGTGAAGGGTACTGCATTGCTTTTGATGACGACAGTGATTTCATATGAGATAAGATTGAATGGACTAAGCCTATATTGCCTGGCGTTTTGCAGAATCAGAACAGATAAAATATAAATTTTCAACAGGCTTGAGAGGATTGATGTTGAGATAATGTATACTCCTGGGCTGCAGAGTCTAAAACACTGGCCAGGTTTAGAATAAGGAATTAATCGTTTCAGACTGAGGTGAAAAGAAATTTCTATGCTCCAAGGAATGGGAACATTTGTAATTCACTATGCAAGGGAAGTGTGGGCACTCACTTGTTGACATTATTGATGACAGCTGTTGATGGGTGTATGGAAGCTGAGGGAAAATGGATATGTGGAGATTGTGGGGAAAGTGGAGATGATTTAGATCAGACATTATCATGTTGAATGGTGGAGCAGGGTCGATGGGCCAAGTGGCCACGCCTGCTCCTGCTTCTTCTGTCCTGAGAACAGAGACAAGGACAGGGACAATGACACAGAAAGGAGGAACGGACGATCACAAGACATGTGTGCAGGAGTAGACACACGGCCCATGGTGCCTGACCCACCATCCAAAACCATCACAGCTGATCTTGGCTTCAAATCAATTTCCCCCCAATTCCCCAAATCCGCTAATTCTCCAAGAAAGCAAACAACTAGTCTATCCAAAACTGAAATGTATTTTAAAAAGTAGCAACCACAACTCACTGGGATTGAGAATCCGGAAGATCCACCAGCCTTTGTGTGAAGTAGTTACTCCTCATCACAGTTCAAAAGTATCTGCCCCTTACCTTCATACTGTGTCTCCGTGTTTTTGATACCCCCACCAGCAGAAACAATCTCTCTGCTCCCAACCTTTCAAACCCCTTCAGAATATTGAAGGATTTAATGAAGTAACCTCTCATTCTTCTAATGTCCGATAAATGTCAGCCAAATTTCCCATCATACGGCAACCCGCTAATCCCAGGGCCTGATCTAGGGAAACTTAACTGTAACGTCTGCAATGCACAGCAGAGCATTAGAGAGATAGATTGGGACAGTGTCATAAAGGGATTAGAAGTCAAGGAAGATAATCTGAAATCACGTTTTAGCACAGCACGATGTAGGTCAGCGAGCAATGGAGGTGATGTGTGAGCAGGCGTTGGAGAGTGTAAGTACACATGTAACAGATTTGTGAACGAACAACAGGACGACAAGCTACAATTGTTTTCGAATAGTGAAACCGAGAGGAAACACCCGCTGGAAAGGGGGTTCCAACAGTAGAAGAAGCGAGGCCTGGACGAATCAGTGTAAATTGAGCAAATGACGAAAATCTAAAAAGCCAGAAAAAACAATCTATCACCCAAAAACTGAACGCGTGATTGTCAATTAATCCAACAAATTTTCATTATGTTATTAACTGAACCAGGATAAGAGAAGAGAATTATTGTCCGAAGATGTCGCCACCGGTCTCTCTGAGTCAGTATCATTAAATGTTCACAGAATTTGCTCCTGCTGCTGGAGAATATTCTAGGCTGAGTAAAACGATCACATGGAATCAATCGGAAAAGGAGAAAACTAATCAGCTCAGAACAAAGGGATTGAACTCTCAGCAGTCTGCAAAAGAGCACAAATATCCCCGAGACCTAAATGAACAGGTTTAGGAACAGCTCAGAAACACTTACCAAATAGAGTAGTTGAGAAGTTCTGGTTGAAATCATTCTCAGTGAAAAAACTATCTTTTCAACCAGTTTTCAGAGAGAAACGATTCTTTGCTTCTCCTGAGAGAAGCAGGTGTTCAGTTCACTGGATGCAGACATAGAAAAACCTGTGCGCAGCCTCTCAGGTACATAATCCTATTGGTGCCAGTCTGTAGCACAGAACCAATGAGACTCTCATACAGGTCACAGATTCTAGTCAAACAAGGGTATTTTGTGGAAGCACAAATGTAATGCGATAATGCAAGGTGCTTCCTTCAATAAGCAAACTACTCGTCTGCAAAATAGAAACAGATATTCAATCCACTGTGGCGACTGAACTGACCCACTGAACAGTGGGGTATACCGATGTAATGAACATCAACTTCCTGCAGGAAGGAATAAGGATTTGGATCTTGAAAAAATGCTGCCTTTAAAAAGCAAAGAAAAATCTCCAGGAATGGGAATTTATCTCAACAACAAGAACAACAACAACAACGTGAATAGGAATATCGGCATGAGGGTGAAATGATGTATTATTTAGTTTTTCTCAGACATTTGTACATCTAAAAAAATGACTCCCAGACAAATACGACAATTTTCGGTAGTTGACCACAGTCTGGATCTAAGAGTTTGTTTTTAAGGAAAGACAAAAAGGCTGAAAGTGAGGTAGAGACATGTGTGAGGTGGGTATTCCAGAGGTTAGGGCCAGGGGTCAATGGAAGCCTGACCACCAATGTTGGAGTGATTAAAATAAAGAACACTCAGAATTAGAATTAGATAAGAGTTGACATCTCATAGGCGTGCATGTTCTGGGGAGTATTACGATGAAAACTGGGTCAAGGCCATGGGATATTGGAAAACAGTGATGAGAATTTTAAAATCGAGCAGTTGTCTGAATGGGAGATAATGGAGGTCTCTGAGCAGAGGAGGTGATGTGTGAACGCGGGCTCTTTGTGAGTGAGGACATGGCCGTTGCAATATTCAATGGGACATAATGTAGGTCAGTGAGCAGAGGGAGAGGTGAGTGAACAGTGGCTCGGTTTGAATAAGGACATGGACAATTATTTTCTTTCATGAGAGGCAATGTAGGTCAGTGAGCAGAGGGTTTAATGTGTGAACAGACACTTGGCTTGAGTCAGGACCCGGACAATTGTTTTTTCAATGCAAGATCTTCAGAGGATTTTATTCACTGGAGAGTTGTGTTTTGATGCAGTGGAAGACTTCAGGTGCAGATTTGTGACTGAGGGAGTTTAAGTGTTAAATTAAGGGCCAAATGCTGTCTAAACTGTAGTCATTTTTTTAATTTAGCAATTAACCAATGTTGTTGTTAGGGTTAGAAGAAGGTGAGATTTTGCAAGAGAGGGAGGTCAGCAAGAGAGGTATAAAATAATTCGAAGAACAGAGACCCAGACCTGTGAGGAGAGGCCAGTGAGAGCTGTATAAAAGCTTAAAGGACAGAGGAGGAGAGGGGTGAGGAGAGGCCAGCAAGAGCTGTACAATAGTGCATGAAGAACAATTGCTGAGAGGCCAATGAGATCGGTACAAAAGAGATCGAAGAACAGAAGTGGAGGCTGATGAGCGGAATCGTTACCCTCAGGACTTGCAGGTGCTGGAGTTTGAAGTGACCTCACGATTCAAAGAGTGACGCGATGCAGAGGAGGCATCTGATTGGTTATTAGGGCCAGGTGATTGCTTCTACTTCTACTTTTTCTACTTATTAAACTGCTACAGACCATTAGCTTAAAAAAATAAGGTGAGGGCTTTGGACAGCAGTGGGTGCTTGGAGTGGAATCATGTCCTTGGCGTTATCATTATTCTTTAAATGGACCAACTAGTGAGCTTAATCTAAAGAGAAGTCATGAGAGCAAAGCTCGCACCCGTGAGATGCTCCTCCTGCATAATGGGGGATTCATGGACACTTCCAGTGTCCCTGGTGACCATCTGTGCAGGAGTGTTCGGCTGCAGCTACTAGCTCAAAAGATTTCTGAGATGGAGCTGCCATTGGATTTACTGCGGAACACCCGCGATGCTGGGATGTTTGTGGAAAGCATGTTCAGTGATGTGGTCACACTGCAGGTAAAAACTCAACAGGCATAAGGTGGGTGGTGGAGTGGGGGCCTTTTGGGGGCAACAAATAGGCAGGCGAAAGCAGCAGGAGCCAAATCCATGGAACCACGGATGGCTCTGTGGTACAAGAGGGGTGGAGGATGAGTGGCAGGATGACACTGATAGGCAATTCATTAATGAGGGGAGCAGATAGACTTTCCTGCAGCCGCAAAAGAGACCCCAGGATGACATGTTGCCTCCTTGGTACCATGGCAAAGGCTGCCTCAGAGAGGCTTCAGGGCATGCTGAAGGGGGAGGGTGAACAGCCAATGGTCATGAAGCACATTGGTACGAACGACATTAGTTATAAAAAGGATTGTGTCCCACAAGGTGCATTTTGGGGGTTAGGGCGTAAATAAAATATTAGGACCTCAAAGGTAGTAATCTCAGGATGACTTCCTGTGCCACATGCTTGCGATTGTAGGAATAAGAGGACACCTTGGATGAATATGTGGTTTAATAAATGGTGTAGGGGGGAGGGATTCAGATTCCTAGAACATTGGGGGCTGCTCCAGGGAATATGAGACCAGTGCAAACAGGACGGGTTGCATGTTGGCATGACTGGGACCAATGTCCTCGTGGGTGTTTGCTACTTTGGTTGGGGACACTTTAAACTGGAATCGCAGGGTAATGGGAACCTGAGCAGGGAAACAAAGGAGGTAGAAACAAGTATAGAAATGACAGACAGAAAAGGAAGAAGCAAAAGTAGAAGGCAGAAATAAAAACAAGGGCGAGAAAAACAGGGTGTCATGGCGCAAAATAAAGCTAAGATGAATAATAAGGTTATAAACGCAAGTCTAACAACATTGTATCTTATTGCACAGGGTATTCACAATAAGGTAGATGAATTAACAGCACAAATAGATATAAACGGTTATGATATAGTTGCAACTACTGAGACATGGTTTCAAGGTTGCCAAGGAAGGGAACTTACTGTCCAGGGGTTTTCCATATTTAGGAAGGGCAAATAGATAATGGAGGTAGGGCAACATTGTTAAAAAAGGAGGATATCAATGAAATAGTGACCGAGGGTTTTGGCTTGGAAAATCATGATGTGGAACCTGTTTGGATGGAGACAAGAAGCACCAAGAGGCAGTAAACATTGGTGGGGGTTGCCTTTCAGCCCCCAGCAGTAACAGAGATGCAAGGGAAGGCATTTAGCAGGAAATTATAGACACACGCAATGTGGTTAAACTCTAACCATGGTTATCATGTAATCTACATTTCAATTGGACACCCTCACCAGCAAAAATGCTATGAAGCTGAATTTCATGGAGTGCATATGTGACATTTTTTTAGACTATTACCTTGAGGAAACAATTGGAGAGCAGCGTATCCTAGGCGGTGTAATTTTCAATGATAAATGATTCATTAGCAATCTTTCAAGGCGTGGACCTCTTGTTGGAAAGTTACCATAAAATGAGGGAATTGTCTATCAAAATGGAGAGTCAAGAAGTATGATTTGAAACTACAGTCGTAAATCAAAATAAAGGGAACCACAAGGTTATGAGGTGTGAGTTGTCAATGATGGATTGGTGAAAGTTACTAAAAGGATTGATGGTGTATAGACAATGGGAGATATTTAACGAACATATCCATCAATTACAATTATTCATTCCTGTCTGGCGCAAAAAAATGAAAAAGGGAATGTGTCTCGACTGCCGGTTTGAAAATAAATTAAGAATAATGTAAGGCGGAGACTTATAAAATCCCCAGAAAAAGCAGCAAGCCTGAGAGTTGGGAACTGTTTAGAATTCAGAAAAAGTGGACAAAAAGATTGATCAGGTAGGGGGAAATGCAGCATAAGGGTACAGTTGCACAGTAGATAAAAAAAACCTGACTGGATAAACTTCAATAAATATGCGAAGAGGAAAAGATTAGCAAAGACACATGCAGGTCCCATTTAGTCAGAAAGGGGAAAAATTATAATGTAGAGCAAAGAAATGACAGAAGAATTGAACACATATTTCAGTTCAGTCTTCACAAAATAGGACATTAATATTTTCCAGGATATGTTAGGGAACCAATAGTCTAGTGAGAGGGGGTTGTGGGAAGAGGACCCTCTATTACTCCCTCACCAGTGGAGTCAATTAACTCTTGAAAGCTAAACGTATACTCTTTGGTCAGCTTTCCCTGCCACAGTGGAAGCATCGCTAGAATCTGAAAGTTGAAACATCCCAAGTCATTGCCTTGCCCTTTCTCTGTGCCTCACCCATTATTTGAATTGCAAGGGGATTCCAAGCACAGTTCTGCTAAGCATTGTGGTTGCACCTGACTAGGATGCGTGCTTCGTTGTTTGACCGAACAGAGACCAAACTTTGTTTATGGCGCCTCCCGATGGGGCACAGGCTCAACAGGTGCTTCCAGCACCTGAACCCTGTCAGCCTCCGACAACTTGTTGCAAGTGATGACCCAACAATCCAAAATAATGGGTTTTGCAGAATACAGATGGTCACAACACACAATATCTTTCCACATTACACTGCATTGGAGAATGTTGTGAAAATAGTGATGGAGAGGAGTTCCAGGCTCATTTTGATCAAACAAGGGTCAGTTGTAAAAACAAAAAAAATGCGGATGCTGGAAATCCAAAACAAAAAGAGAATTACCTGGAAAAACTCAGCAGGTCTGGCAGCATCGGCGGAGAAGAAAAGAGATGACGTTTCGAGTCCTCATGACCCTTCGACAGAACTTGAGTTCGAGTCCAAGAAAGAGTTGAAATATAAGCTGGTTTAAGGTGTGTGTGTGTGTGTGTGTGTGGGGGGGGGGGCGCAGAGAGAGAGAGAGAGAAGTGGAGGGGGGGTGTGGTTGTAGGGACAAACAAGCAGTGATAGAAGCAGATCATCAAAAGATGTCAACAACAATAGAAAAAAAAGAACACATAGGTGTTAAAGTTGGTGATATTATCTAAATGGATGTGCTAATTAAGAATGGATGGTAGGGCACTCAAGGTATAGCTCTAGTGGGGGTGGGGAGAGCATGAAAGATTTTAAGATATTTAAAAATAATGGAAATAGGTGGGAAAAGAAAAATCTATATAATTTATTGGAAAAAAAAGGAAGGGGGAAACAGAAAGTGGGTGGGGATGGGGGAGGGAGCTCACGACCTAAAGTTGTTGAATTCAATATTCAGTCCAGGAGGCTGTAAAGTGCCTAGTCGGAAGATGAGGTGTTGTTCCTCCAGTGTGTGTTGGGCTTCACTGGAATAATGCAGCAGGCCAAGGACAGACATGTGGGCAAGAGAGCAAGGGTGGAGTGTTAAAATGGCAAGCGACAGGGAGGTTTGGGTCATTCTTGCGGACAGACCGCAGGTGTTCTGCAAAGCGGTCGCCCAGTTTACGTTTGGTCTCTCCAATGTAGAGGAGACCACATTGGGAGCAACGAATGCAGTAGATTAAGTTGGGGGAAATGCAAGTGAAATGCTGCTTCACTTGAAAGGAGTGTTTGGGCCCTTGGACGGTGAGGAGAGAGGAAGTGAAGGGGCAGGTGTTGCATCTTTTGCGTGGGCATGGGGTGGTGCCATAGGTGGGGGTTGAGGAGTAGGGGGTGATGGAGGATTGGACCAGGGTGTCCCGGAGGGAGCGATCCCTACGGAATGCCAATGGGGGGGTGAAGGGAAGATGTGTTTGGTGGTGGCATCATGCTGGAGTTGGCGGAAATGGCGGAGGATGATCCTTTGAATGCGGAGGCTGGTGGGGTGATAAGTGAGGACAAGGGGGACTCTATCATGTTTCTGGGAGGGAGGAGAAGGCGTGAGGGCAGATGCGTGGGAGATGGGCAGGACACGGTTGAGGGCCCTGTCAACGACCGTGGGTGGAAAACCTCGGTTAAGGAAGAAGGAGGACATGTCAGAGGAACTGTTTTTGAAGGTGGCATCATCGGAACAGATGCGACGGAGGCGAAGGAACTGAGAGAATGGGATGGAGTCCTTACAGGAAGCGGGGTGTGAGGAGCTGTAGTCGAGGTAGCTGTGGGAGTCGGTGGGTTTGTAATGGATATTGGTGGACAGTCTATCACCAGAAATTGAGACAGAGAGGTCAAGGAAGGGAAGGGAAGTGTCAGAGATGGACCACGTGAAAATGATGGAGGGGTGGAGATTGGAAGCAAACTTAATAAATTTTTCCAGGTCCCGACGAGAGCATGAAGCGGCACCGAAGTAATCATCGATGTACCGGAGAAAGAGTTGTGGAAGGGGGCCAGGGTAGGACTGGAACAAGGAATGTTCCACATACCCCATAAAGAGACAGGCATAGCTGGGGCCCATGTGGGTACCCATAGCCACACCTTTTATTTGGAGGAAGTGAGAGGAGTTGAAGGAGAAATTGTTCAGCGTGAGAACAAGTTCAGCCAGACGGAGGAGAGTAGTGGTGGATGGGGATTGTTCGGGCCTCTGTTCGAGGAAGAAGCTAAGGGCCCTCAGACCATCCTGGTGGGGGATGGAGGTGTAGAGGGATTGGACGTCCATGGTGAAGAGGAAGTGGTTGGGGCCAAGGAACTGGAAATTGTTGATGTGACGTAAGGTGTCAGAGGAATCACGGATGTAGGTGGGAAGAGACTGGACAAGGAGAGAGAGAAGGGAATCAAGATAACGAGAAATGAGTTCTGTGGGGCAGGAGCAGCTGAGATGATCGGTCTACCGGGGCAGTTCTGTTTGTGGATTTTGGGTAGGAGATAGAAGCGGGCCGTCCGAGGTTGGGCGACTATCAGGTTGGAAGCTGTGGGAGGAAGATCCCCAGAGGAGATGAGGTCAGTGACAGTCCTGGAAACAATGGGTTGATGTTCAGTGGTGGGGTCATGGTCCAGGGAGAGGTAGGAGGAAGTGTCTGCGAGTTGACGCTCAGCCTCCATGAGGTAGAGGTCAGTGCGCCAGACAACAACAGCACCACCCTTGTCAGCGGGTTTGATGACAATGTCAGGGTTGGACCTGAGAGAATGGAATGCAGTAAGTTCAGAGAGAGACAGGTTAGAATGGGTGAGAGGAGCAGAGAAATTGAGACGTCTAATGTCGCACCGACAGTTCTCGATGAAAAGATCAAGAGAAGGTAAGAATCCATAGGGAGGGGTCCAGGTGGAGGGAGAATATTGGAGATGGGTAAAAGGATCCGTTGAACTGGGAGAGGACTCCTGCCCAAAGAAATGAGCCCGGAGACGAAGACGGCGGAAGAAGAGTTCAGCACCATGCCGAGCCCGAAATTCATTGAGGTGAGGGCGTAGGGGTATGAAACTAAGTCCGTTGCTGAGCACTGAATGTTCAGCATCGGAGAGGGGAAGGTCACGGGGTATAGTGGATACCTATACCCCCTGACCTTCCCCTCTCTGATGCTGAACGTTCAGTGCTCAGCAAAGGACTTAGTTTCATGCCCTTACGCCCTCACCTCAATGAATTACGGGCTCGGCATGAAGCTGAACTCTTCTTCCGCCGTCTTCGACTCCGGGCTCACTTCTTTGGGCAGGAGTCCTCTCCCAGTTCAACGGATCCTTTTACCCATCTTCAATATTCTCCCTCCACCTGGACCCCTCCCTCTGGATTCTTACCTTCTCTTGATCTTTTCATTGAGAACTGTCAGCGCGACATTAGTCGTCTCAATTTCTCTGCTCCTCTCACCCATTCTAACCTGTCTCTCTCTGAACTTACTGCACTCCATTCTCTCAGGTCCAACCCTGACATTGTCATCAAACCCGCTGACAAGGGTGGTGCTGTTGTTGTCTGGCGCACTGACCTCTACCTTGCGGAGGCTGAGCGTCAACTCGCAGACACTTCCTCCTACCTCTCCCTGGACCATGACCCCACCACTGAACATCAAGCCATTGTTTCCAGGACTGTCACTGACCTCATCTCCTCTGGGGATCTTCCTCCCACAGCTTCCAACCTGATAGTCGCCCAACCTCGGACGGCCCGCTTCTATCTCCTACCCAAAATCCACAAACAGAACTGCCCCGGTAGACCGATCATCTCAGATTGCTCCTGCCCCACAGAACTCGTTTCTCGTTATCTTGACTCCCTTCTCTCTCCCCTTGTCCAGTCCCTTCCCACCTACATCCGTGATTCCTCTGACACCTTACGTCACATCAACAATTTCCAGTTCCCTGGCCCCAACCGCTTTCTCTTCACCATGGATGTCCAATCCCTCTACACCTCCATCCCCCACCAGGATGGTCTGAGGGCCCTTAGCTCCTTCCTCGAACAGAGGCCCGAACAATCCCCATCCACCACTACTCTCCTCCGTCTGGCTGAACTTGTTCTCACTCTGAATTTCTCCTTCAACTCCTCTCACTTCCTCCAAATAAAAGGTGTGGCTATGGGTACCCGCATGGGCCCCAGCTATGCCTGTCTCTTTATGGGGTATGTGGAACATTCCTTGTTCCAGTCCTACTCCGCCCCCCTTCCACAACTCTTTCTCCGGTACATCGATGATTACTTCGGTGCCGCTTCATGCTCTCGTCGGGACCTGGAAAAATTTATTAATTTTGCTTCCAATCTCCACCCCTCCATCATTTTCACGTGGTCCATCTCTGACACTTCCCTTCCCTTCCTTGACCTCTCTGTCTCAATTTCTGGTGATAGACTTTCCACCAATATCCATTACAAGCCTATCGACTCCCACAGCTACCTTGACTACAGCTCCTCACACCCTGCTTCCTCTAAGGACTCCATCCCATTCTCTCAGTTCCTTCGCCTCTGTCGCATCTGTTCCGATGATGCCACCTTCAAAAACAGTTCCTCTGACATGTCCTCCTTCTTCCTCAACCGAGGTTTTCCACCCACGTTCGTTGACAGGGCCCTCAACCGTTTCCTGCCCATCTCCCATGCACCACCCTCACGCCTTCTCCTCCCTCCCAGAAACATGATAGGGTCCCCCTTGTCCTCACTTATCACCCCACCAGCCTCCGCATTCAAAGGATCATCCTCCGCCATTTCCGCCAACTCCAGCATGATGCCACCACCAAACACATCTTCCCTTCACCCCCCCTATCGGCATTCCGTAGGGATCGCTCCCTCCGGGACACCCTGGTCCAATCCTCCATCACCCCCTACTCCTCAACCCCCACCTATGGCACCACCCCATGCCCACGCAAAAGATGCAACACCTGCCCCTTCACTTCCTCTCTCCTCACCGTCCAAGGGCCCAAACACTCCTTTCAAGTGAAGCAGCATTTCACTTGCATTTCCCCCAACTTAATCTACTGCATTCGTTGCTCCTAATGTGGTCTCCTCTACATTGGAGAGACCAAACGTAAACTGGGCGACCGCTTTGCAGAACACCTGTGGTCTGTCCGCAAGAATGACCCAAACCTCCCTGTCGCTTGCCATTTTAACACTCCACCCTGCTCTCTTGCCCACATGTCTGTCCTTGGCTTGCTGCATTGTTCCGGTGAAGCCCAACGCAAACTGGAGGAACAACACCTCATCTTCTGACTAGGCACTTTACAGCCTTCTGGACTGCATATTGAATTCAACAACTTTAGGTCGTGAGCTCCCTCCCCCATCTTCACCCACGTTCTGTTTTCCCCTTCCTTTTTTTTTCCAATAAATTATATAGATTTTTCTTTTCCCACCTATTTCCATTATTTTTAAATATCTTAAAATCTTTTATGCTCTCCCCACCCCCACTAGAGCTATACCTTGAGTGCCCTACCATCCATTCTTAATTAGCATATTCGTTTAGATAATATCACCAACTTTAACACCTATGTGTTCTTTTTTTCTATTGTTGTTGACATCTTTTGATGATCTGCTTCTATCACTGCTTGTTTGTCCCTACAACCACACCCCCCCTCCACTTCTCTCTCTCTCTGCCCGCACCCCACCCCCCCACCCCACACGCCTTAAATCAGCTTATATTTCAACTCTTTCTTGGACTCGAACTCAAGTTCTGTCGAAGGGTCATGAGGACTCGAAGCGTCAACTCTTTTCTTCTCCTCCGATGCTGCCAGACCTGCTGAGTTTTTCCAGGTAATTCTGTTTTTGTTAAGGGTCAGTTGTAATTGTATTTAAACACTTCACAGACTATTTCTTGGTAAAATTGGACCAGAATTGTGCAAAAAAGAAGACTGTTTCAGAGGTTACCAACTCACTGGTTGTTGCCTGAAGTTAGGAGATGTTGTAGAGCTGAGTGAGTGGGCAAATGCATGGCAGAAGCAGTGTAATGTGGATACAGGTGAGGTTTTCCACTTTGGTAGCAAAAACAGGAAGACAAATTGTTATCAGACTAGTTATATAAAGATAGAGTGGGATTTGCTATGAGACCTGGGTGTCCTCATACACCAGTCACTGAAGGTAAACATGCAGGTGCAGCAGGTGGTAAAAAATGCAAACTCATTTTTGACCTTCATAGCGAGGTGAATCATGTACAGGAGCAGGGATGTTTTGCTGCAGTTATATAGGGCCTTGCTGAGGCCACATCTGGAATATTGTGTGCAGTTTTGGCCTCCTTATCTGAGAAAGGATGTTCTTGCTAGAGTGGGAGTATAGCCATGGTTTAGCAGAATGATTTCTGGGATGGTGGGACTGACATATGAGCAGATATTGAGTTGGTTAGCATTATACTCACTGGAGTTCAGAACAATGAGGGGGATTTCATACCAAACTTTAAAATTCTAACAGGACTAGACAGGGTCGATGCAGGAAGGATGTTACCGATGGTGGGGGAGTCCAGAGCCAGGGGTGAAAGTCTCAGGATACGGCATAGACCATTTAAGACTGAGCTGAGGAGAAATTTCTTTACCCAGTGAGTAGTGAGCCTGTGGAATTCACTACCACAGAAAGCAGTTCAGGTCTAAACATTTTATGTTATCAAGAAGGAGTTAAATATAGCTATCGGAGCTAAAGGGAAACAATGATATACTGAGAAAGCGGGAGCAGGTAATTGACTTGGATGATCAGCCATGATTGGAATGCATGTCGGAGCAGGCTCGAAGGATTGAATGGCCTATTCCTGCTCCTATTTTCTATGCATCTATGTTTCTATGTTTGTATCCTCTATAATTGAGTCAGATTCAGGCTAGACTTTTTCCTATCACTGGCACTGAAAAGGAATGTGGAATGAATTATTTATCACTCGTGCCTGAAACTGGGTGTGTGTTCGAGAAAGTGTCAGTGCCTACCTCACCTCTTATTCTGACTCTAATTGTCACTATCCGCACATGAAAAAACAAAAGGTTTGGGTGCTTTTAAAATGGATAAATCAGTGATAGACAAAGAAGCGAGAATGTTTTCTACTTTACCCAAGGGTGTTCTTGGGTGCAGGGTGTGGAAATGTTTAAAGATTTTGAATGTGAAGGGGAATTATTTCATGTGCAATAGTTCTGTTAAAGAGTCATACGGACTCAAAACGTTAACTGTGCAGCTCTCCACAGATGCTGCCAGATGTGCTGAGTTTTTCCAGGTATTTTTGTTTTTGTTTGGTATAAAAGAATGAACAGTGATCATATTGAAACATACACAATTCTGGTGGGGCCTGACAGGATAGATGTTGAGAAGATGTTTCCATGAGTGGGAGAATCTCAAACTAGGGGACGTAGATACAGAAAAAATGAAACAGGTTTAGCATGGAGAAGCGAATAAAGTGCTTCTCTTAGGGGTAATTGCCTACAAACAGGAATTACATTACCATCTGTTGGGGTTGTTTTGGTGCAGAAAAGTTCTGGAATGAAAATAACTGTGGGGCCCGAGATCAGGCACATGAAAAATGAGAGGTTTGTGTGCTTTTCAAATGGAAGTATCAGTGATAGACAAAGAAGTGGGAATGTTTTCTACTTTACCCAAGGGTGTTCTTGGGTGTATGGTGTGGAAATGTGAAAGATTTTGAACATGAACGGGAATTATTTCATGTGCACAGGGTGGAATAAGTAAAGCTGTTAAAAGTTTAAGAGATACAGGGGCTCCTCAATCCCTAATTTAGAGGGATGATGATATTTGTTGTTCCGAGGGAGTATTGCAGGAGCAAATGATAATAGGTGGGGTTGATGGAGATGTGAAGCCTATTCCCTTTTGGAAGTTAAATTTAAAGCGTAAGTGGAAAGCTGTTAAGCTGATTATTGAAGTGGTTGCAAAAAGCACGTTGCACGTTTCCAATTTATTTTGGGTAAAGAAATAATTGCGTCACATATGCGAGTGATGCCTATGGAAGTTGAACAGCCGTAAATGTGCTTCAACAGACGTGCTGCAGAAGGAGCATCCTGGATTGTTTCTAGATTGTGGGATAAGAAAACCACAGGCTCCCAGGTTGAAACAGGAACAACAGGAAGTTATGCAGTAGGGAGAAGGTTCTGATGTCCAATTATCTGACACCATTTTTGGTAAGATTGTTCACAAAGAGACAATGGACGAGGATGCTGTTGAGGTATTTACCTCAAGGCTAGTGCACGAGTTGCATAGAAATGATTCACAAATGAAAGAGTTATATCAGACCGCGTACACAAGAAGAGAGGCAGAATGTATTAGTGACTGTTATTACCTGGTGTGTAATTATTTAATTAGAAAATGGTGACTTTGCCATGTTTCAGGAACAGAAACCTGGAAGGAAGGGCATCAAATTATAATACCACCTGCATCTAGAAATGTTATCCAGAGAATTACAATGAGGGGTCATTTAGGAAGTATGAAAGTGCCAAATCCTATATATTGGTCTGGATTGCATATATATGTATTTAAATTCTGTAGAACATGTCACACCTGTGAAGTGATAGATAAAAGATAAGACATAAATAATCCAGCAAATTTAGTTCAAATTCAGGCATTTGCGGGATCGTGCAGAGTTGAAACAGAGGGAGGATATATTGGTTGAACAAGTGGCTGAAGAGATGGTGTGAAGGGGAGGGTTTCAGTTTCCTGCGGTATTGGGGCTGGTTCTGGTGAAGGTGGGACCCTTACAAACTGGAGGGGTAATAGCTGAGCAGGACTGGCAGTGGTGTCCTTGGGGGAACATTTGCTAGAGTGGTTGGGAAGGGTTTAAGCTAAAATGACAGGGGGATGGCAACCAATTCAAGAAATCAGAGGAAGGGTAATCAAACAAAAGAAAAAAAGACAATGCAGAATAATAAAAAGTGATAGGCAGAGAAAACAGTTGCAAGAATCAAATAGGGGCCTCAATGAAAAATAGTGGGAACAGGACAATTAATGTTAACAAGACAATCCTAAAGGCTTTGTGCATTATTGCAAGCAACATTTGCATAATGTGGTTGAATTAACCCCGCAAATAGATCTAAAGGGGTATGATATACTCAGGATTACGGAGACATGACTGCAGGGGGAGATGGGATGAAAACTGAACATTCAGGGGTGTTCAATATTTAGGAAGGGCAGACAAAAATGAAAAGGTGCTGGAGATGCATTGTTGGTTAAAGAGGAGATTAACACAATAGCAAAGAATGATATTAGCTCCGACAATGTGGAATCCGTATGGGTAGAGCTGAGAAACACTAAGTGGAAAAACACCATTAGTGGGGGTTGTATATAGATACCCAAACAGTAGTGGTGATGTTGGGAATGGCATTAAACAGGAAATTAGAGACGCATGTAATTAATGAATATCTGTAATTATGGGTGACTTTAACATGCATATGGATTGTACAAATCAAATTAGTAACAATACCATGGAGGAGGAATTCCTGGAGTGTTGATGGGATGCTTTTCTGGACCAATACATTGAGGAACCAAAGAGAGAACAGGCCATCCTCGAATGCGTATTGTGTAATGAGAAAGGAGTAATTGGCAATCTAGTTATGCGAGGCCCCTTGGGGATGACCGACCACAATATGATAGAATTCTTCATCAAGATGGAGAGTGACGTAGTTGATTCTGAGACCTGGGTCCTGAATCTTCATAAAGGAAACTACGCTGGTATAAGGCGTGATTTGGCTATGATGGATTGCAAAACGTTACTTAAATGGATGACTTTGGAAAGGCAATGGCAAACATTCACAGAGCACATGGTTGAACTGCAACAATTGTTTATTCCTGCCTGGCGCAATAGTAAAACAGGAAAGTTGGCCAAACCATGGCTTACAAGGGAAAATGGAGATAATATTAGATGCAAGGAAGAGGCTTTCAAATTGGCCAGAAGATACAACAGACATGAAGATTGGAAGCAATTTACAATTCTGCAAAGGAGTACTAAGGGATTGATTAAGAAGGGGAAAATGGAGTGTGAGAGTAAGCTTGCAGGGAACATAAAAACTGACTGTACAGGTTTCTATAGGGATGTGAAGAGAAAAAGATTGGTGACGACAAATGTAGGTCCCTTACAGTCAGAAATGGTAATTAATGTTTGGGAACAAATAAATGGCTGACCAAGTAACTACTTACTTACTTATTTTCTGTCTTCACAAAGGAGGACCCTAATAACATCCCAGAAGTGTTGGGGAACAGAGGGTTTAGTGAGAGGCATGAAACAAAAGAAATCAGTGAAATGGTGTTGGGGAAATTGATGGGATTGAAGGCCGATATATCCCCAGGATTGATAATCTACATCCCAGAGTAGTTAAGGAAGTGGCCCCAGAAATAGCTAATGCATTGGTCATCATCTTCCGACGATTCTGTAGACTCTGGAACAGTTCCTACAGATTGGAGGGTAGCTAATGTAGCCCCACTATTTAAGAATGGACACAGATAGTAAACAGGTAGACAGATAGACCAGTCAGCCTGACGTCAGTACTGCGGAAAATTCTAGAGTCCATTAGAAATGATTTATTAGCTGAGCACATGGAAAGCAGTGGCAGCATCAGTATGGGTTTATGGAAGGGAAATCATGCTTGACAAATCTATTGGAATTTTTCGAGGAAGTAACTAGTAGAATTGATGAGCAGGAACCAGTGGATGTGATTATTTGGACTTTCAGGAGGCTTTTGACACAGCCCCACATAAGAGATTGGCGTGTAAAATTAAAGCGCATTGGGGGCATTGTATTGAGAAGGCTGGAAAACTGATTGGCAGACAGAAAACAACGAGTAGGAATAAACGTGTCTTTTTTTCCGAATAGCAGGCAGTGGGGTACCACAGGACCCGGTGCTGGGACCTGTTATTTACAATATATATTAATCATTCAGATGAGAGAATTAAATGTAATTTCTCCATATTTCCATGTTACACAAAACTGGGTGGGAGGGTGAGCTGTGAGTAGGATAGAGAGATGATTCAGTGTGATTTTGATAAGCTGAGTGAGTGGTCAAATGCATGGCAGATGCAGTATAATGTGGATAGATGTAAGGCTATCCATTTTCATAGCTAAAACAGGAAGGCAGATTATTAAATGAATGACTATGAATTGAGAGAGGGAAATGTGCAATGGGACCTGCGTGTCCTTGTACACCAATTGCTGAAGGTAAGCATGCAGGTGCAGCAGGGGGTAAAGAAAGCAAATGGTATTTTGTTGTTCGTAGCCAGTGGATTCGAGTAGAGGAACAGAGATGTCTTGCTGCAATTGTACAGGGCCTTGATGAGACCACAACTGCAATATTGTGTGCAGTTTTGGTCTCCTTATCTGCGGAAGGATGTACTTGCTACAGAGTGAGTGCAGCGAAGGTTTACCCGACTGCTTCCTGGGATGTCAGTACTGACATATGAGGAGAGATTGAGTCGATTAGCATTATATTCACTGGAGCTCAGGAGAATGAGGGGGGATCTCAAGGAAACCTATACAATTCATACACGACTAGACAGGGTAGATGCAGGAAGGATGTTCCCGATTGTGGAGAGTCTAGAATGAGGGCTTACAGCCGAGGATATTGGGTAGACAATTTAGGACTGGGATGAGGAGAAATTTCATCACACAGAAAGTGGTGATCTGCGGAATTTGTTACCACAGAAAGTAGTTGAGACCAAAACTTTGTATGCTTTCATGAAGGAGTTAGGTATACCTCTTGGGGCTAAAGGAATCAAATGGTATGGGGAGAAAGTAGGATCAGGCTATTGAGTTGAATGATCAGCCATGAACATAATGAATGGCGGAGCAGGCTATAAGGGCTGAATGGCCTGCTCCTGCTACTAGTTTCTATGTTTCCATGGTTACTATGATTTTTTACTAGGCTCATGATTGATTGTGTTGGAACAATCCCTATGGAAAAAAGTGGAAATCAGTGCTTACTGACAAAAATGGAGCTCTCTTCAAGGCTCACGGAAGTGATACCTTTGAAAAACATTCCAACAAGGAGAATTGTGGAGGACTATTTTTATTACAATGTATGGTTTGCCAAAGGAAGTGTTCCTGATGAAGCAAATGATCCAAATTGAAATTCAAGAGAACATATGAGGAATCCGAAAGCGCCTGGAGCACCATTCCCTCCAGAGCCAGCCATCCTGCAGTGAGCAGCCCTTCAGACTGATGGCAACTGGACATTACCTCCAACTCTTTGAACGATATTGTGGGTCTGTGGGCAGTACAGTGTAAGCTCATTGGGTACCTTGTCACCCAACACTCCATCGACATAATACGCCTGTGGCACATCGCTATTGCATCAAAGATTAAAACCTACTGTACTACTCCTGCCTCGCTAAACACGGCCCCTATGCCCTTGCGTGATCAGACATTGCTAACGCAGCTGCTGTTTCATCACCACCATTCTGTGACACAATTCATGTCGGCACTTTCCATATCGAAAGTACATTCCTCCAAGTGCCAACTGAGGAAAGAAAGTTCTGTCAGCTCTCCCTCACTCAGACACCAAAGAAGGGATTTCAACAGCTACTATACTGACTGGGATAACTGAGCCCAAACATTGTTGGTGAACTGCTCTTCAGTGCACCTCCAGAAACGTTATCACATTGTTACATGACCCCAAGCAGCAGGGACATTCCAGTTAGCTAGATGGATCCAGATATAATCACCTGTCCTGTGCTGGCTCCATTCCCTTGATGGTCACCCACAACTAGCACAGTGCCCAGTCCTGGATCATTTCTCACATGGACAATACAGGCCATCGCTCATCCACATTGGTCTTTGCTTTCCAGCCATCAGGAATGCAATGAAGATGCAATGGGATGCATGCAAACTGTCAAAAATTCACCGAGGCCTTGGACCACATTCAAGTAACGAGAACTCCTTGCTTGTGCCTGGCTTACTCCGTTCTGCACAAAAATTACAATCTCAGCCTCAATTCCAAAAAATCATTGCCACACCAAAGCCTGCAAAAAGATCTCCCACTGGCAGCCATCCATCGATCGATTTCACTACCTTCAGTGTGCTTTAAGATATTTGAGAATTTGTTCTCCAACGCACATCTCCAGAAGAAGAAGGATGCTTAATATTGAACAAGCTGGTTTCCATAAGGGGTGAAGAGCATGTGATCAAGTCTGTCACTTACCTCCTACATGGGAAATTGCTTCCAAAGGAACCTGAGACCAGGGGTCATCCTACTATACCACACAGTTGGCATTGATATGGTGTGGCATGCTGACCTGCTCCAAAAACTACCCAAAATGCTTCCAAACTGGATGATGACAGTTGTTGAAATGCTCCTTTGCAAACAGACGATTTCGAGTCCAGTTCATCTCTGCTGATGACATCTGTTGTTGGACCCAAACCCCATCCTTCTGCGCCCTGTACCATTTTGTTGATAAAAAGTTACAAATTTGAGTATTACTGCAGCACATGGCAACTTGAATTCCTATCAACCTCTATCCAGTGTATGGCATCTCCATAATGCTAGTGCCAAAATAAAATTGCTGATTTACATGTATAATCACAGGCTATAGTATGATCCCAACACAACATAATTGGGTCTGAATCTAGACAGGAGTCTGCCCTCCCAGGATCACCTGTAGAATAGAGCAGCAATGTTCCAAACCAGAAGCAACATATTAATAAACCTTGTTGAAACTAGGTTGGGTTCTGCTGTCACAACACTCTGGGCCTCAGCATTTGCCCTATCATACTCCGCAGCAAAGTACTGTGAAACTGTGTTGCACAATGCATCACACACACACCTTGTTGGAACTTACTTGAATGCAACAATGCACATCATAATTTAAACACTCCAGTCAACAACCCTCCTCCGGCTCCCTGTTCTTGCAAGTATCAATTTGACACACATCTGCAGACTGATGGAAACCCACAAGCTGGTTGAAAACATGCGTGATGAACCACACTTTCCACTCCACAATGTTATATTCAAAGCACCTATTGCCGGCCTTCCATCTCGGTGCCACATATGGAGTAATCTCCCTCTGCAAGGTTTACCAGCTGAGGGATTCTTTGGGCCATGGACTGGGAAATACGAGGGGTTACGAATAAGATGCTGTGACTAACCCCAGCTTGCCGAATGGCAGGCTTTGATATATCATGGCGGGGTGGCCATGTCTAAGCAGATGTGTGATAAGCAGGGTTCCCTTTGCAGCAAATCTCCTCAGGCCATGCCTCAGTTATAACCCCTTATGCACTTCTGCAGGGACACAAATAGTGATACACATTACTGAGGAATGCCCGCTCTTCAGGTGAAGATGTGACTCAGCACTGTATATTCAACGAATGGGAGCTGATTGCTTGGCTCCAGGGATTTGCATTCGCTGGATAATAAAATATATATATATATATCCAAGTGTTTATTGTGTTTGTGCATGTTTGTAAGTATTTTTTTCTAACAGAGACAGAAAACACTAGAAAACAAAAACCATGCCTGGCAGCATCTGTGCAGACATAGATTCATCATGCCGACTCTGTATGACTCTACATTAAGGCTTTATTTTTATTGATGTTTGTTTACACATATTTCTGCAAATAAATGCATGTTTATTGTTTATGCTCATGTGTACAAAATGAGGTGCTTGTTGATTTAGTTCATGTGTTTACGTAACAACTTATTTGTTACTCTACAGACTTAGCAGTGACATTGAGCAACAATTATCAGGATCATAACAAGCACCAGTGTAGCTCCATCAGGGAGAGAAGGCAATGGTATCTTGTTTGCCTTCTGAGTTTTCCAAAATCTAGACCTGCTAATTATCCCCGGAAAATTAAACTTTTCGCTTACGGCATTACGTGGATATCAGCCTCTTGCTGCTGAGTCCCAGCTCCCTTATTGCTGGCATTTTGTCTGTTCATCGATCTAGATCCTCTGTTTGCATTGTTACTTGCCACCTGGATATTGTCAAGGTCTTGCTGCAGTTGGACATGGACTGCTTCAATATCGGAGGATTCATGATTAGTGCTGAACATTGTCCAGTCATGAGCGAGAATTTTAACTTCTCACAGAATCACAGAATCACACAGTGCAGAAGAGGCCATTCAGCCCATCGAGTCTGCACTGACACATAAGAAAGACCTGACCTATCGAACTAATTCCAGTTACCTGCACGTGACCTGTAGCTTGAATGTTATGACGTGCCAAGTGCTTATTCAGGTACTTTTTAAAGGATGTGAGGCAACCCGCCTCCACCACCCTCCCAGGCAGCGCATTCCAGACCGTCACCACCCTCTGGGTAAAAAAGATTTTCCTCATATCTCCCCTAAACATTCTGCCCCTCATGACTGAACCTCCTACTAAGGGGAACATCTGCACCCTATCCACCCGGTTCCTGCCCCTAATATTCTTGAATATCTCGATCAGGTCGTCCCTCAGTCTTCTCAGCTCCAGTGGAACAACACAAGTTTTTACAACCTGTCTTCAAAACCTGAAATGTTTCATCCCAGGCAGCCTCCCAGTGATTCTCCTCTGCACCCCCTCCAGTGAAATCACATCCTTCCTATAATGTGGTGACCAGAACTGCCAAAAAATACTCCAGCTGTGGCCTCACCAAGCCTCTATACAACTCCAACATGCCCCCCCTGTTTTTGTGATCTCTGCCATGATTGAGAAAGGGATCAGTTTTTCACCACCCACTAACTAACTAACTAACCCTCCACCTTCAGAGACCTATGGACACACTCGCTAATTTCACTTTGTTCCTCAGAACCTCCGTGAGTTATGCCGGTCATTGACTACTTCATTGTCAAATTGCTCCTTCCAAAGTGTATCAACTCATGTTTTAAGGGTTAAATTCCATCTGCCACTTACCTGCCCATTTGACCATCCCGTCTATATCTTCCAGTAGCCCAGGCCACCGAACCCCACTCTTAACCACACTGCCAATCTTTGTGTCATCCGCAAACTTACTACTCCATCCTGCAACATTATCAAGTATGTCATTTATGTAAATGACAAATATTAGCGGACACAGCTCATATCCCTGTTGTACACCTCTGGACACGGGCTTCCAGTCACTAAAGCAGACTTCTGTCATCATCGTCTGTCTCCTACAACTAAGCCAATTTTGAATCCACCTTATCAAATTACCCTTAATTCCATGTGCATTTTACTTCTTTATCAGAGTCCCATGTGGGACCTTGTCAAAGGCTTTGTTGAAATCAGGTAAAGTACATCAACGGCACTACCATATTCTATACAACTGGTCAGCTCCTCAAAAATTTCAATCAGATTTGTTAGGCATGACCTCCCCCTGACAAAACCATGCTGACTATCCCTGATGAAATCGTGCCTCCTCTGCAAGTGGAGATAGATTCTCTCCTTCAGAATTTTCTTCAATGTTTTCCCTACCACTGATGTGAGACTCACTGGCCTGTAGTTCCCAAGTTTATCTTTACAAACTTTCTTAAATAGCGGAACCACATTAGCTGTTCTGCAGTCCTCTGGCATCTCCCCATGGCCATAGAGGAATTTAAAAAATGGGTCAGAGCTCCTGAGATCTCTTCCCTTGCCTCCTTTGGCACTCTAGGACACAAATCATCCAGACCTGGATATCTGACCACTTTTAAGCCTGCGAATACCTCCAACTCCTTGTCACTCTCTATATCAATTTACCTGAAAAACTTCGCAGACTGTCTCCCCGAGTTCCATACATTCATCGCCATTCTCGTGGGTGAAGACGGAAATGATGTATTTGTTCAACAGACTACCGATCTCCTCAGGCTCCACCCATAGACTGACCCCCTAATCCCAAATGGACACTACTCTTTCCTGGGCTATCCTCTTCCCATTGATATACTTATAGAATATGTTGGGATGTTCCCTACTTTTATCAGCCAGAACTCTCTCATATCCCATCTTTGCTCTCCTAATTGCTTTCTTAAGCTCCACCCTGCACTTTCTATAACTCCACTAACGTCTCCGCTGATTTGCTCCCCTTGTAACTGCGAAAAGCCTCTCATTCCCTTCTCATGGTAACATGAATATCTCTAGTCACGCATGGTTCTCTGTGCTTGTAACTCCTTCCTATCACCCTACATGGAATATGTTGAGCCTGTACCCTCCCCATTTCCTTTTTGAACACCTCTCCCCCCCCACTGCTCTTCTGTAGATTTCCCCATATGTAACTGTTCCCAGCCTACCTTGGCCAGATCCTGTATTATTTTATGAAAATCCTCTCTCTCCCAATCCAAACCTTCTCACTTTATGATGAAATGTCATTGATGAGGCAGCTGAAATGTTTGGGCCGAGCACAATACCCCGACCTTAGCTCTTCTGCCCATGTTTGAACCAAGGCTGTAATGTGATCAGGGGTCTAGTGACCCTGAAGGAAGGCAAACCATTAGCCAGAGAGCAATTATTGCCATTTACACTGTTCAAAGGGCATTTAAGAGGCAACATCATTGCTGCCGATCTGGAGGCATATGTAGTTCACGCCAGGTTAAGACAGCCGATTTCATTCCCCAAAAGTGAATCATTATTGAATCAAATGGGCACATTTACTGAAAAATAGATGAGTGGATGCGGTGGTCACTATAATTTTGAGTTGCATAAGTCATGTTTTTGGTTGAATTTAAATTAACCATCTAGCCTGGTGAGATTCGGAACCGGTTCCCCCACAGCATTATCCTCGCATTCTGTAATACTTGTCTAGTAACAATATCACTCTGTCATCGCCCCCTCCTGGTTGAGATTAGACTGATGGAGCGGTTATTGGCTGATAAAAACAAAAAACTGCGGACGCTGGAAATCCAAAACAAAAACAAAATTACCTGGAAAAACTCAGCAGGTCTGGCAGCATCAGCGGAGAAGAAAAGAGTTGATGTTTCGAGTCCTGATGACCCTTCAACAGAACTGAGTGAAAGTTAGAAGAGGGGTGAAATATAAGGTGGTTTAAGGTAATGGGGGGGTGGGGGGGAGAAAAGTTGGGTGGGGGCGGTGGTGTGGTTCCAGGGACAAGCAAGCAGTGATAGGAGCAGATAATCAAAAGATGTCAGACAATGCAACAAAGAAGTGTTGAATGTGGTGATATTATCTAAATGAATGTGCTAGTTAAGAATGGATGGCAGGGCACTCAAGGTACAGCTCTAGTGGGGGTTTGGGGGAAAGACTAGCCTGGCATACAAGATTGAAAAATAATGGAAATAGGTGGGAAAAGACAAATCTATATACATTATTGGAAAAAAAAAACAAAAGGAAGGGGGAAGAAATGGAAAGGGGTTGGGGATGGAGGAGGGAGTTCAAGATCTAAAGCTGTTGAATTCAATATTCAATCCAGAAGGCTGTAAAGTCCCTAGTCGGAAGATGAGGTGTTGTTCCTCCAGTTTGCGTTGGGCTTCACTGGAACAATGCAGCAAGCCAAGGACAGACATGTGGGCAAGAGAGCAGGGTAGAGTGTTGAAATGGCAAGTGACAGGGAGGTTTGGGTCATTCTTGCGGACAGACCGCAGGTGTTCTGCAAAGCGGTTGCCCAGTTTACATTTGGTCTCTCCAATGTAGAGGAGACCGCATTAGGAGCAACGAATGCATTAGACTAAGTTAGAGGAAATGAAAGTGAAATGCTGCTTCACTTGAAAGGAGTGTTTGGGCCCTTGGACGGTGAGGAGAGAGGAAGTGAAGGGGCAGGTGTTACATCTTTTGCGTGGGCATGGGGTGGTGCCATAGGAGGGGGTTGAGGAGTAGGGGGTGATGGAGGAGTGGACCAGGGTGTCCCGGAGGGAATGATCCCTACAGAATGCCGCCGGGGGGGGGGGTGAAGGGAAGACGTGTTTGGTAGTGGCATCATGCTGGAGTTGGCGGAAATGGCGGAGGATGATCCTTTGAATGCGGAGGCTGGTGGGGTGATAAGTGAGGACAAGGGGGACTCTATCATGTTTCTGGGAGGAAGGAGAAGGCGTGAGGGCGGATGCGCGGGAGATGGGCCGGACACGGTTGAGGGCCCTGTCAACGACCGTGGGTGGAAAACCTCGGTTAAGGAAGAAGGAGGACATGTCAGAGGAACTGTTTTTGAAGGTAGCATCATCGGAACAGATGCGACGGAGGCGAAGGAACGGAGAGGATGGGATGGAGTCCTTACAGGAAGCGGGGTGTGAGGAGCTGTAGTCGAGGTAGCTGTGGGAGTCGGTGGGTTTGTAATGGATATTGGTGGACAGTCTATCACCAGAAATTGAGACAGAGAGGTCAAGGAAGGGAAGGGAAGTGTCAGAGATGGACCATGTGAAAATGATGGAGGGGTGGAGATTGGAAGCAAAATTAATAAATTTTTCCAGGTCCTGACGAGAGCACGAAGCAGCACCGAAGTAATCATCGATGTACCGGAGAAAGAGTTGTGGAAGGGGGCCGGAGTAGGACTGCAACAAGAATGTTCCACATACCCCATAAAGAGACAGGCATAGCTGGGGCCCATGCGGGTACCTATAGCCACACCTTTTATTTGGAGGAAGTGAGAGGAGTTGAAGGAGAAATTGTTCAGTATGAGAACAAGTTCAGCCAGACGGAGGAGAGTAGTGGTGGATGGGGATTGTTCGGGCCTCTGTTCGAGGAAGATGCTAAGAGCCCTCAGACCATCCTGGTGGGGGATGGAGGTGTAGAGGGATTGGACGTCCATGGTGAAGAGAAAGCGGTTGGGGCCAGGGAACTGGAAATTGTTGATGTGACGTAAGGTGTCAGAGGAATCACGGATGTAGGTGGGAAGGGACTGGACAAGGAGAGAGAGAAGGGAGTCAATATAACAAGAAATGAGTTCCATGGGGCAGGAGCAAGCTGAAACGATCGGTCAACCGGGACAGTTCTGTTTGTGGATTTTGGGTAGGAGATAGAAGTGGGCTGTCTAAGGTTGGGCGACTGTCAGGTTGGATACTGTGGGAGGGAGATCCCCAGAGGAGATGAGGTCAGTGACAGTCCTGGAAACAATGGCTTGATGTTCAGTGGTGGGGTCATGGTCCAGGGAGAGGTAGGAGGAAGTGTCTGCCAGTTGACGCTCAGCCTCCGCGAGGTAGAGGTCAGTGCGCCAGACAACAACAGAACCACTCTTGTCATCAGGTTTGATGACAATGTTGGGGTTGGACCTAAGAGAACGGAGTGCAGTAAGTTCAGGGAGAGACAGATTAGAATGGGTGAGAGGAGCAGAGAAATTGAGACAACTAATGTCGCGCCCACAGTTCTCAATGAAAAGATCAAGAGAGGGTAATTTTCCAGAGGGAGGGGTCCAGGTGGAGGGAGAATATTGGAGGTGGGTGAAAGGATCCGTTGAACGGGACGAGGACTTCTGCCCAAAGAAGTGAGCCCGGAGACGAAGACGGCGGAAGAAGATTTCAGCATCTTGCCGAGCCCGAAATTCATTGAGATGAGGGCGTTACGTTATGAAACTAAGTTCTCTGCTGTAAATTCCAGTGTTGTATGTTAACTGGTACAGCTTGGCTAGAAGCGGCAAATAATTGATCACAAGTCTTCAGTACTAATTTGGAATGTTGTCAGGGCCCAAAACGTTTGAAACATTCAGTGCCTTCCATCGTTACTTGTTATCACGTGGAGCAAATTGAATTGGCTGAAAACTGCACCTGCAATTCTGGGGGCATCCGCAGGGGGGCGAGATGCATCGTTCACTCGGCACTTCCAGCTGTAAATGGTTGGAATTGCTTCAGCCTTGTTTTATGCACTGATGTGCTGGGCTCCACATCAATGAGGGTGCGATATTTGTAACACCACCCGCTCCATGGAGCTGTTAAATTTCCCAGCATTTACCACTGGATGTGGCAGAACTGCAAAGCTTTGACCTTAAGCATTGATTGTGGGATCTCTTAGCTCCGTCTGCCGCTTTTTCCTTGTGTTGCTTTGCCTGCATGGAGTCCTGTGGTGTAGATTCCATACACTGAAATCACATTTTTAAGTATGGCTGGTGCTGCCCCTCGTATGTCCTCTCGCACTTTAGTTGAAGCCATGGTAGATTCTCTGAGGTTATTGTACAAGAGAGTGGGGGTTGAGGTCACAGATTGAAGACTTTACAATTCTGCTACTACTGATAACCCACCGCCCCTCATGGAGCCCAGTTGTGAGTTACTACATCAGTGCACAATCCCTCCCATTGAGCTCGGGAGTGGGGAGCAGGTTTGGGCTACCTGAACGTGAAACCATTACAATGATTGAATTTTAAATGCATTCTCATAACCATATATTATAACCACATCGTCATCATCATCACTTGCTCGAAGCGAGAATGAAGCCTGCCAGGGTTCAGGATTTGTGTGTCCACAGGGCTCTCAGCAGACCAAACCTGGAGACAAAGGTCTTCATGCAGGGAGGATATGAATTTCCCTGAGGAAGGGGATTCCTTGGGTCAGGGTTCTCTTCTCTCTCTTTCCGTTTTTGTCACTTCTCCACAGTAGAGATTATGTGATCCGTCTCTGACTGTGTTGCAGCTTGTTTGATGAGCGAAATTCTTCCCGTACACCGAGGTCAGTTTGCCCTCTTTTCACTGTGACCGTCAGAGTGAGCTTAAAACCTTGTCTCTGTCCTCCTTGCGATCAGGTTTCACCATCAAGTTGTGAAAAGATGATCTGCTTCAGAAGCTGATTGTTTGACACGTGGATGCAGTGTCCAGACCATGGAGTTGATTTCACGTGGTCAGTGTTGTGATACTGGAGGATAAGTACTCAGTGAGGATGCTGGAATTTGTTCTCCTGTCTTCCCACTTGACATTGATTATCCTCTGGAGACATCGCTGGAGGAATTTCTCCAGCTCTCGGAGTTGCCCTTGGTAGGTTACCCAAATCTCACTGCCATACAGAAGGGTGGTGACAACAACTGGGTTGTTGGCCGTGCTCAAACTCTCTGACCTTTTTTAGAGAGATCTGGGAAGAAGTGGTCCCACTCCCAGACTCCTGAAATGTCATCATTGTGTCACTGTTTAAGAAAGGGGGTAAATCAATTTGTGGGAACTATAGAGACATTTTGCTTCATTCCACTGTGGGGATGATTCTCACACGAATCCTCCTGAACCTCCCCCTACCCGTCAGTGAAACATCTCACCAAAGACCCAGTGTGGATTCTGACCATCCGGAGAAACCGCAGACATGATCTTCGCCACTCGACAGAGCTCTCAATAAACTATCATCTGTTGTGTTGTGATGTTGATGGGGAGATAAGTATTGACCAGGACACTGGGGAGAGCCCTCTGCACTTCTTTGAGATAGGGTCACGGTATATTTTACATCAGCCCGAGCAGGAGGGTAAGACTTGGTCCTCAGGCAGTGTGTTCTAGGTTCTAACAGCTCTGTATTATTCCGCTATTGAACATGATTATTGATGATCTTTTTGTGTTTCAAATTCTACGTTTCCATTTACCCCCAATTTCCTTTCATTCTTTTGTTCACAAGAATCCATGTTCGGCTACCAGAAAAATACGCAGTGACCCCGCCCGCACTGCCTTCTGAATCAATGAGTTCCAAAGTCACACAGTACTGAGAGAAAAATAAATCTCGTCAGCTCTGTCATAAACGGGCTATCCCTAATATTTAAACCGTTCCCTCCAGTTCTGGAAATTATTACCTTTGTATATAATCATTTGTCCTTTATTTGTAGCAAAAGGAGCAGTTCATCTGATATCGATCCCCGGGTAACATGAGTTCAAACTCCCCTCCAGTCTGAATAACCATCGGCCACCACTTCTCTCTGCGTTCCGTCTCCTCACCAATATCACATCCACACTGTTACTGTCCGTTTAATCCATGGGGTTCAGTTTATAACAATCCAAACATGACTCTTGTTCACACTTTCTTCATGGACATAACATCAAGCTCACTTCCCTCATCAGAACTGTCGTTACTTAGAAAAATATCTAAATTAAGTTTATCAGATATTAATTCCAATTGACAATATCGTGCTTCTGATCACGTATAATCCATAATTTCATGCAAATAAACATATATTTCTGTCCACGATTAAGGCCTCCAGAAATGTTACCAGCATCGAAATTGCCTGGCTGCTCTGTCGTTCCAGAGAGTTTCCATCTCTCATATAATAAAAATGGAGTTGGGACATTTAGAAACCTCCAGCCCTCTGGCACCACCCAAATCCAAGGATGAGTGAAATATTATCGCCAGAGCTTTCATTATTTCCACCATTCCTTCACTCAGCGACCCTCATATATCCCAACTGGATCAGGTAAATATTCTACATTATTTGGACAACAAAAGTATTGGATTGTATGGTATTAACAGAAACTGTTTGTTCATTGACTGTAATTAACGTCTGTCTCCATGGACCCTAATTGTGCCATTGGAGGCCTTGTCCCTTCTATTAATAAGGGACACCTTTCAAAGTGTTATCACATAGTGTGTGCGCGATTATCACCTCCGACACCGACAGGGATCAGCGGCTCAAGGGAGAGGGAGAGGAGAGAGCAGAATCTGAGAACAATAGATGGGAAAGTTCCAACAATGGACAGGAGTTTATCCTCTGGGTTGTACATGCTGTCTACATATTATGAGTGGTTGTCATTAGCTTCTCGCATCGGTTACACTCTTCAGGTTATTCAAGCAGGTTATTATCCCATCCTGGCTGTTGTTGGTGTACCTGGTAAGTCACTCTGTCCGGTTCTTTCTATTATAAACCACAATTAACTTCATTTTTGTTCTTATCGTTTGAAGTTTGGGAAAATGGAATCTCTTGCCTTCAGTTTTTCTCAGAAACTCCGCTCCCGATCCAATGGATCCACGAGCCTCCCTGGCCAATATCTGAGGTAGAACCAGTCTGTTCACACCGTGTGCGATCCGCTGACACTGAGCTGATTGCTGACCGCCTATTCTCTCCATTCCCAATCTTGCCCCCTTCCACCTCCAAAATATCACTCATCAACTGCCCGCCTCATCCATGCTACAGAATAAACCCTCACCATTTCCTCAACCCACACTCGCCTTTTCCAATGTTAACGTCAGTTACCAACCTTAATAAACCCCAGCTCATCCCAAACTATCCTGTCCATATCCTAATTCATAACATATCCCGTTCAGCCTTCATCCCTGTGCTCACTGACCTGCATTGATTCCTTTTCTGGTAACACCTCAATTTTAATATTATCACTTAATGATTTCTTGCCTCCATGGCCTCGCTCCTCCGATTAATCTAAATCCCTCCGTCTTTTTCAATTGCTCATGCGAATTGTTTCCCTTTCATTTTTCTGCATTAATTTTATATTGGATCTGCTTCCCTCAGTATCGCCCCCACCCATATATGAATCCAGCCTTTGTAGCGGGTTTGGGTCTCTGGTGACGGAGTTACGATGCTGAAACCATGAAATGGTGCGGGTCGTGCGGTTATTCCCTTCCCAGCGACTCCCACCTGGTGCTCCATGTCGGACAGGCGGTTTCAGCAGCTTTAGTACATGTCTTAGTGACTTGTTTTGTGCCTGTCCATTGAACGCCTGCGTTAGTCAGTCTTGGCTAAACCTGTGTTCAGGAACACGAGGAACCCCCCGTCCCCAACTGGCGATATTTAAAAGGACCAGGCATCTAACTTGCAGCTGAGAGGCTTTGACTGACGTCTGTAATTGGAAAGTTAGTAGAGGTGCTGGGGATGGTTTTGTTGGAGCTTCTGTTGTGAGCAGCTGCTTACATTCAGGGAGGGCAGATCATTGGCTGACCCAGCTCTGGATGAGGTATGGGGCAGTTAGTTGGGGTCCATCTGTGACTATAACATGATCAACACTCGGCTCAGAGGCTGCAGAGAGAGGGAACTCTGTAAAGGGCGTGGACAAGGCGGGCTCTGCCCTAAACACCCCTGGTTTTCCAAGAACACTTTACCAAACTACACCTAGCTCAGGAAAAGAGTATGAGGCTGCTCTGATAAAACAAGGGGTGGTCACAGAGCTTTGTCAACTTCTTCAACACGACTTTCAGCATCACACCAGGGTGAGGAAGGTGATGTTAGCGGCAGTTAATGTCAGAGTTCCATTGAACTTCTCTGGATGCGGAACTTTTGCAGAAAGGAGCGAATAACATATCCAGCATCTCTCAGTATGCTGTCCGTCTATGTATCCACCAGGTAACGGAGACCATCTATGCCGAGTGAAGTACATACATCGCTTTATCCCTGAGCAGGGAGAAGTATGATGGGAGGACCCGTTGTTTTACCAGGACAGACGGATTCCCGATGGTGTATGTGGCTCCGCTGAGCCCCCATGACAAATGTCCATTAACTGAAAGAACTGTCAGTCAATGTTTCCCAAATTTAATTATTTCATGGACGTGGGCTTCTCTGGCTAGTTTCCCTTGAGAAGGTATTGATGAGCTGCCATACTATACAGCAGCTATATGACGATGCACAGTACATCATGTTGGTTAATGTTCACTATCCTGGCAGCAGCCACGATACCATCATTCTGAATTAGGCAGCCATTCCCATCGTATTCGAACCTCTTTCAGAATCAGAGGTTGCCCTCTTGCAGTACGAGGTTTACCCTCCCGACACGTGGCTCTAAATACACTGCCCACCGCAAAACGACCACGTGAATATAACACGAGCAAACCGAGAGCAATGGAGCGACCAGCAACATCGTGGAGCAGACCATTGGTGAGATGAAGTAATGCTTCTGATTCCTGAACCGCTCACAGTGAAACATCCACTACACGCTGGAGCAGGAGTTCAAATCCATGGAGTTCTGCTGCACCCTTCATAATGTTAACAAGCAGAGACAAATAAGGAAGCCTTCACTTGCTTTATGCAGTGATGTACTACAGGCTAATTAAAGTCACTTATGTCATCATTGACCAACGGGAGTGAACCTGAGCAAAGGAGTTGCGGTGAATGTCACATTCATTGCTACTGGCAGCACCATTCCTCCCCTAGAATTAAACTGCAAGTGCCCCTGCTTCATGCTCTCCGCCCTTGTTGATGTCAGGAAAGATTCTTAACTTTGAAGTTTATGCTTTATTTGTATTTCTTTATCTGTATTAAGGAAATGTCAAGTTGAGTTTTTTTTTCAATTTATAAACTGTCTGCATTTCTAATGCGTTTTACGATTCTGAAAATTTAAAGCAAACAAGAGCAGAAAAAACGGTGCTGTAGCCTAGCAACAGGGCTTCAGAGAAGCAGCACAAGACTCGCACTCCAGCACCACCCCCCACCTCCCGCGTCCGGAGACAGTCACACAGACAGACAGGCCCACAAACCAGCAGTTTGAGTTCAATTTGAAGACAGCTGCCAAAATAGGATGCAGTCAGGTAAGAGGGTACTACAGAGAAAATAATTTCCACAAATACACAATAGGACCCAAAGGAAAAAGTGTGATGCAGAATCCGGATAGTGACCTAAGGAGACCTTCCTGTCAAAGGAACAATAATGAACCAGGGAAATGTGTGTTAAGTAAATTTAAGAATAAGGAGCAGAGTGGAAGGCTCCAAACTTCAAATCTAACTATAAAAAGAATGCAGGAAACTGATTTCATGTTTTATAAATTCTTGTTAGAAGACAGAAGTTCCAAGTGACCAATGGAAATCCTGTGACACTTGGCCATGGGAACGTGAATCAGCGGCACTGCTGATAGCTGAGTCAGTGAGGAAAAGTGCATAGAAGAACAGCTTGAATGAATGTGATGACCCAGGGAAGAGGAGTATTGGAAGGAGAGCTCAAAACCCTGGAGGTGATCCCTTGCGGAAGGAGTCTGAGAGAAAGTGTCAGTGTGCGAGACAGTTCCAAAGGGGCTCCTAAAGAGTCGGGATTAGAAAGCCTCGTGTGAAAGATGGAGTTCAGTGAGAACAGTTGGCTCACAGTGGGACAAGCGAGTGGGAGGAGTTGAAATCAGTTCCATTGCATTTCTAAGAGTTGTGTTTGTCAAATGGATTCAGTGTGGTGTGTCTGAATACTGGTATCCTCTTGGTTTACATGGACTGTGTACCGACCGTGAACTTTTGAGTATAAGACAGCCTTTTGTAACTTGTGTAATCCTTACAAACCTACATATCTATCTATCTATCGAGTGATCTATCTATTTATATATCTATCTTTCTAACTATCAATCTATTTATCAATCTATTTATCTATCCATCTATCTAGCTTTTTTTCTGTCTATCTATCGCTCTATCTATCTATTTATCTATCTATCTGTCTGTCTGTCTGTCTATCTATTTATCTATCCATCGATCTATCTATCTATCTGTCTGTCTATCTATTTATCTATCCAGCGATCTATCTATCTATTTATCTATCTATCTATCTATTTATCAATTTATCTATTTATCTATCTAGCTATTTATCTATCTATTTATCAGGGAGAGAGAGAGATTTTGGGTGAAAGAGCATTAAATTATAATTCGCCTTGCCTTGTTTAATTATGTTTTTTGTTAAAACTTCATTAGTTGTCTCCAGTGATCCTGTTCGGTAGTCCCTATCCACGTTTCTAAACAATGAATGTAAGCGTTAGGGTCTATCCAGCTGCGCTACACCCTGGGATCCAGCTTTTCCAGTTGCAACATCAGCTGGGATGGTTAGAATATCATCACTATCATGAGGGCATAGGCAATGTCACCAGGAATCCGGAGGACACCTCAAGAGTAGAGGGAAGAGGTAGGGTGGATATTTTATGGATGCCTTTGACCTGGAAAGGTTGTTGGAGATCAGACTCTGATTCCCATTGGACAACATGACTTTCCCACAATTCTTCACTGTTACAACCATATGAGAAACCCCATCACAGCTTCCCATTGGTTGCCATTCTGTAATAAAAATCAATAATACAAACTTCTTTATTGACATCTTTATTCAACAACACATCCATTTATACAGACACAACTGAACTATTCATACTTGAGTTTGATTGGTGCCTGTCCTGTATGTTCCCTCGAAATATCTAGTGCTCCTACACAGTGCTTCTTCAGTGGCAGCAGCATCACTAGTGGAAGGCTGCTGACTTTCACTGGGAAAGGCCGCAGATAGACTTGCTGGACAGCCTGGAGAAGCTCTGGGTCTTGAGGACTCACGTTGGGACTGCACCACCTTGAGATGGACAGCAGTAGCCTGGCTGATGGGGGTGACAGCAAGACACTTGCGAAGTGGCATTGAAGGGAGAACAAATGCTGTCAACCTGAGAGAGGACAGTAGGTTCATGCTCCATGATGACACTCTCACTCCCATGGTCCGGAACCTCAGTGACCCTAGTTATCTTCTGGAGCACAGATTGCTGGACTGCTGAGGACATCTGCATGTACATTTGAGCACTGAGATCCACAGCCATGATGACAGCAGAATGACCCTGCATGGTAGAATGCATGGATCTCATGAGCGCAAGCTGAGATCCCACTGCGGCGATGGGATTTTGTATAGAGTCGCCCTGTACTGCAGCAGCAGTTGGGACAACGTCTACCAGATACTTTATCAGGGCAGGGTCCATTATTGCTTTAATGGAGTTTGTGTCCAAATCCATAGGGCCCAGCAAAGTTCCCATCTGAGTCCCCTGTACCAGAACCTGTTTGTGATCACACCCTCCATTGAGCTGGCACAGGAACTATCCTTTCCAACTGACCTGTCTGCAGCCCATTTATGCTCAGTGATTCACCACATACATATTCCAATTCTGCACTAGTCCCTATTTCACATACAGTGCAAATACATGAGCTGGTGGCTGTGTGTCAGGTTAATGTGCTTCATCATCAGTGTTGTCATGTTCTTCTCTCCCCTGGCTTTCCCATCCTCCCTCTCTCCCATCCCCCTCCTCCCAACTCTCTCTCTTGTTCTCACCCCACATCTCTCTCCCCCTTTGTCTCAGTGGGGAGCTGTCCGTTTTTGGCTGTCATTGCCAAGTTTGAAATCAGTAGTGGGGGATTGGGCTGAGAGGTTGTGGGCAGGATGGAAAGCAAGATGTCCATGTTACCATCACCTGAAGCTTGTCCATCATCCCAGGCAGTAGCATGAGGGTGAGCTAGGCATTCAGAAAGGACATAAATCAGGAACGTAGCATCATCCCAAATACATCCCAAATATCTACTGTTACAGGTTCTGTCACAGCCGCTCCCATGATGCAGAGAACAATCTCCTCCCTCAAGCACAGCAGTTGAAGGTTTTCCTGGCACCCCGTGGTTCTTAATCTACTCCCTGTGTTTAAGGGTTCATGTTGACCAGCCAGCGAGAGAGGGCAAAATTTCAGTGATGGTGTTGTATCACGTTGTGTGATGTACCTGCTGTAGCTGAATACATGGAGTTACATTATGACAGTGATTGGTGTATGTGTGCCTGGTACCAGTGGAAGGTGTGTGAGAGTCCAGTGGTGATTGTGAATATTAGGGATTAGTCCTGATTGTTTGTGAATGCTGATGGGTGAGTGATAGGGCTGTGGTACATTGAGCTGTGTGTGAGGTTGGTGCTGTTCTGGGTAGGAGATGCCATGTGGAGGTGAATTTAGTGACATTACCCACTCATGTGAGCACATTAAGCTTCTTCTGGCAATGCTGCCAGGTCCTCGGGACTTTGCGTCTTACATTGACCCCCCCTTTCCAACTGTTCCCATCCCCTTCGGAGGGTGTTCCCTTTGGGTCAGCAGCTCCCTCCACCCACGGGAACATTGACTCTCACCTCCTGTAAAACTTTGTTCCACACTAGTGTCGCATTAGCATTGTCAATTAGCTTAAATCAGTGATATCCTATTCCTGAAATATCACCCACTTGAGCCAATTTCATATTAATCAATCCTTTCAAAACATTCATGATTTTGAAATGTAGATTTAATCTCTCCGAACAGATAACTGCTTTACAGAGACAATCCCAGCATAACCTATTTCTCCAGATGCTGGAAACATTCAAAAATATCACCTCTGGATCTTTATTAAGTAATTCCATTCCTCCCAAAATCTGATGATTAGAATTTGACAAAATCCTCTCCACGGGTTATAATTAATGCGATGTACATAATTAAGAAATCTTCCTGACTTTTTTCGTGTATGTTTATTTTTAAATCCAAGAACACTGCATTATTTTGCTTTACTTCACTTCCATAACTTGCCCTGTCACATTTAAATATACTGTGTGTTTTCAAAAGGCTGGGTTTCGTGCCCTACCAGAGACAGGGATTTGGTCCGGAATAGCCACAGTTTAGGTGTTTTTTATGTTTTTTATTTTTGTTTCTGCTGAAAATGTGGATTTTCAAAATGTGATTGAGTCACAGGACATTCAGAGCTTGCTGCAAGAGCACGAATTCTCTGCTGGAGGAGGGGAGGATGGAAGGACACCGAGGAGTCAGTTGAGGCCACACCAGCCACATAACTGCCAGCAACAGGGGTCACTTCTGTGTTAAGTCATGAGACAGTCGCCTAATAATTCACAATTGTCTCTTTGGTCATGAGTGTGGCACCAGGTGACCTCCCAGTCAGAGAGACTCAGGAGCAGCAGCAGCAGCAGCATGAGAAACATCATGTACCAGATGGACGGCTCCATAGGTGGGAGGAAGTTCAAAGCCGAGTCACTGCTAGAATAAGGCATCGGAGATTCAGGCAGTTCCCACTGCAAAGTGAGTACAGAAACACGGTGAATTACCTGTTAGAGAGTGAGAGACAATGCAGGAGGAGGCTGCGATTCTGCAGGGAGGTTGTGCCTGAACTGTGTGCCCTTCTCCACAAAGACCTACAGGAAAGGTCACTCCAGAGACAGGCACTGTCAGTAACATTGAAGCTTTCTGTGGCTCTTAACATTTTCACACCCTGTTACTTCCAAGTCCCATGGCTGACTTGTGTGGATCTGACAGTAAGGTGCACACAGGGGTATCCACACTGTGTCGATTGCTGTTTTGTCCAACGTGGGCCAGTTCATCTCTGATGACACTGACACAGAATCTCAGGCACAGAGCGTGACAGGGTTTGTCCCCATTGCTGGTTTTTGACAGGTACATAATATGGTCTAGTTGATGGCCCTGCACTTACATTCCAATAAGTGTCCCATACAGAATTTAGGCTGCCTCATAAACTGAATGAACTCTCACTCTCTGAAAGAGCAACTGCTCTGTAACAGTCACATTTTCAAACTGTATCTAACTTTATAAAAGAATATTAAATACGTGCCGGATAAACATATCAATTAAACATTGCACCTTGGTTAATGGATCAAGAGTTAAAGTGAATCACATAGCTCGCATATTTCAACTTTTCAAGTGTTTACCCTTATGTAGCAAGTAGTCCTGGACCTTGGAAAGTGTCAGTGTGAAACACTCGGTCATGGACAATGCTGTGCACTGGAAAAGCAAGTGGTCTCAGCCGAGAAAGGAGCGTATTTCACCGAGCTGATGGTCCTGCAGCAGCTGTTGCTCTTTATATCGGTGTGTGCCCCTGGGAACAGCCGGTAGTGCACAGCGTCCTGTGTCACACAGCTGCTCAGGATGAACCTCGATAAAAAAACACACTGAAACTCTCTCCAGAACTTTGTTGTTAGGGGACATTCCAGAAGATGGTGGACAACAGTCTCTTCCCCACCAAGGCCATGTCGAGGACAATGTGTAGAGGATGTAGCTTCTGTACATGAAACAAGTGAGTGACAGGCAGGGCCTTTGTCATCACCAGGCAAACGGTGTCTTGGTGCTTGTTTGAAAGTTCTGGGATCAGAGATTCTGTAAACCGGGTTTGACAGTCTGCTCAGCGCAGCACCAAACAAGGTTCACCATCTCCTTTCCCCTTACGTACAGATCAAATCCGGATGCACCTGCAGTCAAAGTTGTTTCTCTGCAGAACAATTTCTGCAGGGTTCAGGGGTGTGACATGAAGCAACTGCCTGTGGGAGCAATATGGCCAGGCTCATCCTTGGTAACACCAAGTACAGGGGGAAAGGTTAGGACAGGGAAATTTAACTATACTTCAGGGCATGTGGGCACCAATGGGCACTGCAGGACAACAATCGTGGCCAGTTCATCCAGCATCGCTCCAAATGATTGCTGACTTACAAGAGTGTGAAACAAGACGTGGAAGGGAGAGGAGGATGTTTGAAACACCAGCGGTATGGCATTACATCCATCTTGTGTCTGAATGGCATGTCACACATGAACAAGGTTTACTAGATGCCACACTCAGTGTGTCAGAGAAAAGTGATAACCACGGAGCCATATGTTGTTTTGACCGGGTAAGGATGCCTGATATCCTTCCCTGGGGGATGATTTGAATGGTGAGGAAGATTAGTGATCACAGAAAGCTCTGCCGCTGATACCTCCTGCTGTACACTGGTGCCGTGCTAATCACCCAGTGCTCCCTAATCTATGTCCACACTTGTACCCACTGGAGCGCGAGTCTCAGGCCTGGTTCCTGCAGAGTGCGATAATGCCGATGGTGCTTCCTCGGACATGTCTACCTGCTCCTGGTGTCCGAGTTCTGACTTCTCTCCGGAGGGCAGGGCAGCTCCTCCTTGATCTGTGGGAGAATCACAAGGAATTCATGAGGTGAGGTCATGAAGAGAGTTTTCATTCTTGGTGACCTTCTTCCAAAGCTACACCAGTACTCGGTTGCTGCCATTCACTGACTCCCTGGCCAAACACTCTGGTAGCCTGTAGTTACACATTACCATTCTGAACGGAGCTGCTGATCCCAAATCCCAGCTCTCCCCAATCCCTCATCCCCTGACAGCCCTTGCCAACTGCATCACCGATGGGGCCATGTGAACCTTGGAGGGGGACTCGCTGTAAACCACAACATTCTGTGGATGGTATTCTGTCAATGTGCATTGCTCTCTCCTCCACAGGTCCAATAACATGGAGATTTGGGGTCCCACACCAGCCTTGTGTAGCTCGAGAGCATTGTGCTCCCTCTTCTTCAAGGACAAGAGGGGAAGAGTGACGTGGTGTCTCATCATGTCACGGTGATTGGAGAATCCTCCAAGTGATCTAGAGTTCATTCTCCTCATTACCATCCTTTACCATTGATCATGGGCGCAGGCTCCTGTTGTGCTGCTGGGCATCACATACCCTGTGCCCACACGAGGTCTGACATGCTGTATGCAGCGATGCCAGGCTGCATGCCTAGAATGGACAACCCCCTCACCTTGGCGGAGTGCAGAAGGTTATTGAGGTGCTTTTAGCACTTTGTCCAGTTCCGTGGATGGTCAGCTTTGGAGCTGAAGATCTCCATTTTCATCACAAATCTCTTTCTGGTGTTTGGAGGGAACCTGGATCATTCAGGGAACAGGGTGTCCCTGTGCGTG